>NC_048533.1:5780193-6083224 GCF_008121235.1 Drosophila subobscura | reverse complement strand
ATAAGTAGAGAACAGGTCGTCGGGCTTTCAATGTATAGCCTTGTATTACAAGCAGTACTTGTACTTGGAGCATAGACAATCCTGTCGGCATTCTGAAACAATTAGAAATCATAAAGAAGTTATTTAAGTGCATATCTTAATTTAAGATTTTAAGAATTTAATTATTCAATCTGTGTATATGTATGTATGTATATACATTGAAAAAACTATAGGACCCTGTAGATGTTTTTAGAAACATAATGTTACAGAAAACACAATTATGAAAACATCATCATTTGGAAACTACCTGAATAATTATAAGCCTTTCCAAGCGAGCAAACATATGTATATAAAAAGTGTGCCAACCCTTTCGCTTGGAAGTGCATTTACAGAATGTTTTAATGAAGGAGCTAAAGCTTTGGTTTTGGGCCTGAGAATTGCAGCCTCGTGTGGCAGCTTACTGAAGTAATGGTACGCAGGGAACGAGTGAAGGAATGAAGGAATGAAGGATGTGGGTGGGGGAATAAATGGGTAAATGTGTGAACAGGGGAAGGAGTAAGCACAGGATTTAAGTAAGGAGTGAAAGAGTAAAGGAATGAATGAAGCAAAGAGTGAAAGAGTAAGGTAATGAAGTAAGGAACGAGTGTATGAGTAAGTGGAAGAGTGACTGAGTTTTTGTGTTGGGAAGGGGTGTCTGCTGTGCGAGTATGAGTGTTCGTACGAGCAAGTGCGAGTGTTAAATGAATGCAATGAATTATGTATGAATTACTGAGCAAATGTGCTCATCGCTTTTGCCTACAAAGGCACCACCACACCACAGCACAGACACACACATAGACACACATTCTCCCAAAGAAACGCAAACAGGTAACAGAACTACTTGAGCAAACAACGACTTAGTAAAGGCATAGCCACAGCAGCATTTGTTTGCCTGAACCACACAATTGCAACCCTTAGACACTCCCTCTCCCTCTATCCTTTCTCTTCGATGGACTTGAGGCTTTGTCTTCAAGAAGAACTTAAATATTTAATATAAGTTTTCTCTCTAGTTTCGTATTGATTTCGCTTGCTCTTTGCTCTTTTCGCTTTACGCTCTGCTCTTTTTCCTTAATTTATTCAAATTATTTAACCATTGCCGCCTAATGTGTTTGTACGGCAAACAGGACTTTTGATCTCTGCATATATTTGCTTACAGGCAAAAGTTTGAAACGGCATCCTGGCTTTCTCTTGATTGTCCATTTTGCCTACCTGTAAAGTGAGCATTTTCCCCTCTCTATTTTCGTATGCTTTCCTTTGTTTTCATTGATTGTGTTTCATTGTGTAGAAATGTTTATTTAAGCTGATTAAAAAGCATAATTTTTGTGCAACTGCATTTAAATCCAATTGTTATACAAAAATATATATTTGTCGCTAAGCTGCTTTTAAAATGTAACTAGAAATGGGGAAAACTCTGGGAACATGGAGCACCGAAGAGAGCTTACAAATGTTTCATTTTCATTCGTTTTGTGCGCACTTAATCCTACAAAAATCCTTTCTAGCGGAAGAGAGACGGAGCGAGATAGAGAGACAGAGAAAAATGTCCCCAGAGAATAATTTAGAATAATGTAAAAATCAAGCATACGCCACGATGGGCCGTCCGCACAGCCTCAGGAGCTGCCACACACAGAATGCAGCTGTTTTCCATTTGCGCTGCTAATTGACAGAAATAAAAAGAAAGGTCTAAAGCATATTAAAAATTCATTAAATAGAAAGCAGTAGGACAACAGAAGAACAGCAGACGAAGGAATATATACAGACAGCTTTAGAGCCAAAAACCAAAACTGGAGACAGCTGCAGAGACGATAGACCCCGATAGAGGCAGAGACAAGGCTAAAACTGTTGCAGGATAAATGACAGAGGATTTCTCTGGGGCAGTAAACTCTCTCTGGAGCAGTAGTTCAAGTAGCTGCTTGCTACATGCAACCCATAAGGAATACCATCAATCTTCGTTCTCCTGCCACAAGCACACACACTGACAAATTGTATGTGCAATGTATTGTAGAGGGGGCAGGGATTGGCATTCTGCTTGCTGCGGCAACACAGTACACACTCTGAACATATAAAGAGAGAGGAAGAGAATATATTGCAACATATTGTATATCTAAACGAGTTAATCGCAGTTTGCAGCTCAACTTGTGACAGTTTTGTGCGGCAGCTAATAAGAAGCAAGTAACAAGAAGAGCAACAGTGGAATAAAGCCTTTTTTATTTAAGAAATACCATCATAAATCACAAGTGAAAATGAAGCACGAAAACATACTACTTTTCCCGCAGCAAGTGTTTTTCTTTCCAAAGTCTCAAGCAAAAGCCAGAACCGAGAAGCTTACGTCGAGTCTGCTATAAACTTGCCCCAACATTTGACCACACACTAAAAGCCATGGGATATGTGTCCTTACAGTGCAATGGTCTTGCAGAATGCTTGATGCCATCGATTGGATTGCTGCATCCTAAAATGGATTACTGATAATATCATCTTGAAATGGGGGATTTTCTGTAGGTGTTGAGTGAATTAACACACACATACACATACGACAGACACTCATTGAATTTTAGGGATTTTTCCATGGCTTAGCATTCGAATGGCTTCTCTGAATGGCATCCTTGGAATTTCTCTTTCACTCTCTATCTCGTTCAATTGAATTTCCAGCAGAGACTCTGAGACAAAGAGCTGTTTGACATCAGCTGAATATCCATTAAAAGCGCAATGAATGGATTTTTATTAATACCAAAGCAATCCTCTCGTTTAATGGCGGGGAAAACCCCTAACAAATCGATTATGACAATGCCAAAGGCGGGAACAGATGGAAGTTTACACCCAAACATCCCGAAAAGGAATGTTTTATGAACTTTTTCCCACTTCATCCGCCGCCTGAACTCCAACATGCGAGTACTCTACAGCTCTTCCTATATTCAGGTTTTGCCTGCATTTCAATGATAAAAATTGTCCAATATTTTCTAGACTTTTGCTCCTTTTCCTTTTCTTAATTTGTTCCAATTTCTGGTGGGTACTTCTGTTGCTGCTGCCTCGTGCCTTGTGGACTTTTATGCAAACTATGCAACAGAAATTGCACCCAACAGAAGCATTTCCATGCCATTGCCATTGCCACTGCCGCACTGCAATTTTGTATCAATATAAAGGCCATAGCGCCAGCGCCCCAAAGTATGCAAATAAGAGAGAGAAAAGCGAGAGCTCAAATATTTCCCATCGAATTGAAATGCTTTCCACAGGCAACATCCAACAGAAGCAAAAGTTTTATATGTGTAAGTCTGCTGATTGTATTTCATATATGTAGCACTTTTTTGTATCGCAAAATGGGGTAAGGTTCCCTCGTTCCTTCTGGTATTTGTGTTTGTGTTTGTGTAAATCTGTGTGAGTGTGAATTGGTTTGCATTGCGGCTCTATTATGGGTTTTAAAATCAACAAAAAAAAAGGTCATAACTACAGGATGTACAGAAATGCAAGTGCCTGCCGATAAGGAGGAAAAGAATGTGTATGGAATTGTACCTATTGAACCCATTTTGAAGTGAATATTGGAAGGCATTTTTCAATGATTATAGATTTTTTACTGACAATTGAATGGCAGAAATTATGGGTTTTATTTAATTTGTAGCATGATATTGGGTTTAAAATTCTTTAAAAGCTTGGAAATCCATTTCCTTTATGAATTGTGATCCTCAAAAACCACCACAATATATTCTTTTTACCCTTTCATCTAGATTCGTATCTCAATATTTTTTCCCCTAATAAAAAGCATCTCTACTTTATGAAATTCTGTTAATTTTTGGTGTCCCTTCAGACCATATGTGCATGGTATTAGGAGTATCTTTATGGGCCACACGTGTGTGGCAAATATGTGTACGTGACAGCCAGTGTGGAGACTGTGCAATGGCCAGCCAACAAATCACACATAAAATTTATTAGAAATTTTCTCAAATCAAAGTGAAAAGTGGGACCGGACCGCTGTCATGATGTCCAGCTGAGGCGCCACAAGAACCATTCCCTCGAAGACTCTACCATATTGTATTTTGAACCTTTTTTTCTTAACGCATTTTCTTGACTCATTCTCTCATACTCTATTCGATTTTCTCTTTTTTCTAGGTACCAGGATATCTTGCACATACCAACATCGCTTCAACAATTTTCAACATCATTGGGTCCAATTGTCGATGGACATGTAATACCAAATCAACCGTACAAGGTCATGGGGCATTATACGGAGCATTTCAGCCGGTTTGTTAAGCAATTCCACCCCACAGCTAACACTAACCTCTGACCATCCGAAACCCCTATGCCGCAATGCCACAATGCGTTTTGATGCTTTGGGGAGCTGTCAAACATTCCTTTGCTTTCTTTTCCCTTTGGCCTTCAGTCTCTCCCTTCCTCTTTTCGCCAGAGTATTTATTGTGCGTTACTTGATTAGACGTCTGGTATTTCTTTCTTTCTTGCTTTCGTCTGGGGAAAAGGCTTTCTTTTGCCCTCAGGTGAAAGTGAAATCGTGTGTAAGGAGCCCGTGAGACGCAAGACCATTTAACACGGTTATTTCTGCGTTGGCGTCTTGGGCTATCATCAAGCAAATTACATTTCGAGTGTCACTTTCGGGGCACTCAAGGACCCCTTCGCTGCTCAAAAAGGTCCTGCAATTGAGCCTTGAGCGTCGCAAAATCAATAAGGATATAACAACATACCGCGTCAGAGGTAAAAAACAAGTAATTTAGGGAACATATCGATCAAAAAGAAGAGAGGCTCCGCACCGGCTCTGCCACATAAATTATGGGCCATCCATCAATCAACTTCTGTTTGGGGAAAAGCACTCGCGACTTCCCGCCATTGGAGGAGGCAGGCATTAGCAGGAAGAGGCACGTGCTGCCCAGAGCAGACATAAACCCCAAGGGATAATCTAATAAAATGCGTGATTAATTTGATTTTAATTGTTATCCTTTGTGGCGCGAGAGAGTCAAACGTGTTTCGTTCGAGAATAGAATAATAGCTGCCACAGGAAGAGAGCCATTAATTACGGGCAACAGACAGACAAACGGAAGGATACATCCTGAGAGGTTAAGGGGTGAACGGGTGCACACAGTACAGGTTTACGGGCAAAGTGAAACGAAAGCACGTTTCACACGATTGAATGTTTGGTTTTGTTGTTGTTGCTGCTTTCGTTAATCACTTTAATCAGCGGATGACCTGAGGATTAAAGCTCTTATAGTAATGAATGGGAGAGCACTCCACTCCACTCCTCTCCACTCCGCTCTCTGTGGCATTTCTTTTCAATTTAACAAGTTTTGCATTTACTTTTATCGACGGAGGGAAAGTTTTCCTTCTAGAATATAAGTTTTAATGCGCCTCTGAGCTGCCTCTCAGGCTCTCTATCTCTCTGTCTCTTTTTTCGTCGCTGATATCTACTGTGAAGCAACAGGGCAACAATGGTTAAAGCAGGACTCTCGGGAAGAGGCAGCACTTTTCATAGTTGTAGAACCATTTATCAGGCGGCAGGCAGCGGCAGCGGCAGCGTAACAAGTTACGCGCCACAGGAAGAGGCAGCAGCAGCACTCGTTTTATTTTTAGTGCTTTTAACTCTCTGCGTTTTATGGGCATTCATTGGGTTGTTCTTTCGATGGCGATGCAGAGTGTGCACTGGCAGAAATTTTGCGTATAGATATGGCAAGGATTAAGGTGGGGGGATTGATGGGACTTTTTGCCAGTGCAAAAAGGGAATCTAAAATATCAGACATGTTGACCATCCTGGCATTTCTGGCTGTGGCTCGCACTAAACCCCTGTCTCTCTCTAACTTACTCTCTCTTTCTCTCCTACTAAGCCTCTGCTCTCTTACTGCTCTCTCTTTCATTCTAGTTATGATTTATTATTCGGCATCACGGAGTCAGAATCCTATCACACACTGGCCGCATTAGCACTCGAGGAAGGATTACGTGAAAATGAACGCGATAATTTATTACGCTTCTATATGCAGAGTCGCTTTGATGTACGCCCCGATTTGGCATTGGCTGCCACGCTAAAGAAGTAAGTGAAATTTATGTATATCCCTCGCCAAACTAAAGCCATTTCCATAGCCCAGGCAGCCATTGCTGAATGGCCTCCAGGCAGCAGGCCAGACCTATTTCTCCTCCCACATTTATAACTTAGTTGCATTTAACATAGTTCTATGGTGTGTGTGTGTGGAGTGTCATGTGGCATGCTACTGCTTTGCATATATATGTATGTATTTACGAATGTTCGTACATGGGGGCCATAGCCATATCGTTCATCTCAATTAGAATTGTTTATGTGGGGCAATTTGTTTGCTAAGTGCCGCGGATTAGCGACGCCTGCCACGTCAAATGCGTACACTCGCCGGAGGCACTGGCATTGACGTCAATGAAAAGGAGTTTTTGCTTAAATATTTGCTTTGAATTGTTATTTATACCGGGAACTGCTTAAAGGATGTCCGATTTTGTTTTATTGCGATCTCAGGGGCCTGGGAAAAAGGACTCTAAATTGTTATAAATGATAAGAAGATGAAGACGGTGGGAGAGTGGAAGAGTGGAAGAGTAGGTCTCTCATGAGTTGGCTACTTATTACTGCCTGGCCAGTCTCTTGGGGCATACGGACATTACTCCCTTCTTTTCGTTTGAAAACAATGGACTGCCGAGTGCCATTATCTCATTTTCAACAGAAGTTCTTGTCCTTGTGTCAGCCTCTTCAGGGAAAGTTTTGTGTGCAATAAATAAATTGCACAATGCACACAGGACACTGTCCACTGGACACGAGGAGGAAAAGGAAACTCCTTATGCACTGCTCCCCCACACGCTTTCAGCTCTTGAGGGGAATGTCCAGCAATGGGGTTTCGTATTTCTTTTTGCGTGTCATTCTATAAAACTTATTTTGCACAAAAGATGCAATTGTTTTCCGAAAAGATGCAGAAGCGCGCAAGGATTATAAACGGAATGTCCAAGCCATTCAGTAACACACATGTGGGGAAATGGAGAATGGACAAGAAAAGCACAAGTTAGAAGAAACGAATAGAAGCACAGAAACGAATTTTCTATATGCTTCTTAGAGCCAGACTCAGAGCTGGACATACATTTTAGGACTTAGGATTTTCATATTAAAATATAGAAAAATAAATCCAGAATAGAAAATGTCCAGCGGAATGAGCATATAACGGATTTTTGTCCGTGGATGCTTTTTTATTTGTTTTCTCATACATTTCTATCGATTTTAATGGCTTGGAAAAAGTTGTATTTTATTAAACAGCTATTTTCTATAAAGTTCTTTCAACAAAATCGATATTAAAATCAAAAAGGAGCAAGGACTAGAGTATAACCTTTTGCGTCCAATTTTTTGGAGAGAGCTTGTACAGAGAGAAAACAACTAGAGGAATGAATACATACTCTTTAATTTTGCATAAAAACTCCCACACCATACTGATTGGATATATCTTAAGTCCGACCTTTTTCCATACCCTTTATGATCCTGATCCTGGTGTTTTTCCTATATAGTTTCATTTATATTTTCATTTATATTCTCCTGTATATTTGTATTGCTTTTTCTGACACCAACGGCAAGGAAAACCTTCAGTATCCAACATTTTGAGACGGTGAGAGATACTTGCAACCGAAAAAACGTATCTAAGCTTCGGGCACTGGCACTCCGCCTGAAGCCGCGGATAACAGCAATAACACCACGCAAACAACAAACAACAAAAGCACTACAAAAGCAACAAAAACATGCAACAACACCAGTAACAAACAAACAATACAACAACAACAAGGAAGGGGTTGGGAAGGAGGAAAAACGAAGGACAAACAAACGATTGAAAGGAAGTTCACACAATCAACAACAGATGCGCTTTTTCACATACGAAATAACTGGTGGAAAAACAGGGAAAACTCTCCAGGGGAAATTGTTTTGTATGACGCTGTAAGGGTGGTGGTGGCGGCAGCATGTGGCAGGCGGCAGGCTTTGCTTGCAGCAGCAGAAGCACCAGCACCAGCAGCACATATTTGTAGCACTTCTCTCTCTGTTAACTGCATCCCAGTGGCAAATGCTTTGTTGTGTCCGTCATTGAATTAAATGGCAGCCCCAAACAGCGTTCTGCAACAGCGGACAGAACAGAACAGAATGGACGGACGGACGGACAGACATCACGGACACATTGACGAGCAATGGCATTGCTTTTTGTTTCGTTTCATTTGTCCCTCAGAGGAGACTCTCCCCCTCTTTAGAGGGTAAAAGTAGGGACAATGTGAACTGAACTACTGCAAGCATTCCAGGAATGAATTCCCAGATTGCAACGTGAAGAGAAACATTTCCACATGAAAGGAGTTATGGTTTTGGGGAACCTGAAAATCCGATTTAGTCTGGATGCATGCATCATTCCAACACTGAAAATATCTTCTGCCTAAGGATATACGCTAGATGAATAGAAATTTCAGGACAATACATCCATTGTCCTCCAATTTGAGTCAAATTTTGAGTCATGCAGGATACACGTTTCGTATCAATGCTTTTTTTGAGAGGCATCAACGGAATGACAGATGTTGCATGGATGTGTTGCTCAGAAATTCAATAAAACCGGCCAGGGATTGTTCTTCAATACACCTGTCTGTTTGCTATGACGGATATTAATGCATTTGCTCTCAGGACTTTCAAGTGTGTTTCGGCACAAAGCAATGCATTAAATTATGTTTTGAAATACTGGCGCCTGTATTCATAATCCTCTAATAATGAGCCTCCTTTAAAGATGTTACTAATGTTTCCTGTTCTAAGCAAAGTTTGAAGGAGGAGGCCTCTTACTCTCTGTCAAATTATACCCCATTGAAGCACATCTTGGAGGACTTTCACTCAAGAAATCACAAGCTAATTTCATTTGCTCATCTTTCAGCCGTAATTTCACTCATAATTCCTTTGGCCTTTGAAACGCTTTAAAGCGTAGGCAATTGCTTCCGCAACTTTGCTTCAAATTTCATTTTGGCTGACAAGAGGCCGGCATCAGGGACCGGCACCGGCACCACCACTGGCACCAGCACCTTCAGCGTTCAGCAAAGAGGTTCCTGGGAGAGGACCCTCCAGTGTGCACTCTTTTTGCCATTTTATCTGGGCGGCAGTGCAAGTTTTTAAGGCCAAACATTTGTAACTTTTAGGCATTGCGGGGGCACTTTCAAAAATGGTGTGCTTTATGGCAGGTCCTTTCTGGCAGGCCAGCAGCAGCAGCAGCCGTAGTATCGGTGCAGCAGCAGCAGCAAAAGGTGTAGAAGAGAGACCTGTTATCCGACCCCTTTTAGCATGCTCGAAGCGTGTTTTCCATGGGCTGCATTTAATGGCAGCCTAGATACAGTTACAGATACAACAGGGTGGTGTCCTTCTTTATCGCTTTGCCTCTTGCTGCTGCAGCACCTTCTCCTTTGTTGGAGGGGATGCCTATGTCGACTCTGCTTGGACTCTCTCTCCTTGCCGTTGGTCCCCTTTGGGGGTGTTTGCCGGACCTCGTCGCACATGTGCGCCCCCACAAAAATTAGCTTTTCTAACATCAAATATTGCCCCAAAAACAGCAACAGCAAAAAGAGCAACAACCAAAAACTGGCCAGACAATAGCTTAAGATTACACTGAAGAAATCGAAACAGATAAGGTAAAAAAAATCAGTACTGAAGATTACTGTATTTTCGAAACATGCTCTAAAATAATTTAAATGAAAATACAACAAAATATTTCTTCAAAAAATTGCTTCAAATTTAGAGAAATAATTGTAAAATGAATTAACTTAAATCTTCCAAGCATTTCAGTTTTCTCCCTGCCAAGTACTTTAATATACTTTAATTTTTGTCGCCCTTTTGGTTTGATTTGAATTTTTTCTTCACCATGGAAATATTTTTGTTGTAAAAGAAAATTATTTTCTTGCAGTGCAGGAGCCCTGATCCACAATAGAGGCTCCCAGGCTCTAGTCTGCAAGCCTTGTGGCGCATGTTAATGAGTTGCATGGCAGGCAATTGCTCCAAAATTGTTTTTGTGTGCCAGCCCCTCGTCTAAATAGCTTTGTCCGCTTATGGGGGTTATCCTGCAACTGCCCCTAGGGGTGTGTGCGGGTGTGGATGGATGGTGTCCCTAATTGCAGGTGTTTTTGATTTACACTAGCCATGAAATTGGCCATTTTGGCGTGTCTGTCTGTACTTTTAAACGAACGCTAAGCTAACACACATTCACCCTGGTAGCCATCGAGATTTATGACCATTCGAAATTGTCTACCAGTTGCCTGTGGTCCTTAGAGACGAGTAGTAAGAGAGTCCAAGGATAGCTGCTGAACCATTGAAAAGGCAATTATTTAGTGCTGGCATTCGTATCCGTATCAAGTAAAGGATTTAGCGCATGAAGAGGGGTATCTAGTTGCAGTAGGGGGAGTACTCCTCTTGAGGAAGATGAAGCTTTAGCACATTTCACTTGAGCAATCCTCATTGTGTGTGGCTGAGTCTCTTTCTCTGCAGACTTTTCTCTGTTTGCCTCTGAGAGAAATTGCAGGTGCAATCCCCCTGACTATTTTGCCATAAAATTGAATTTTCCAAGGGAATTATATTTCCCAACTCAATGCTCAGGAACGAAATGGAGAAAGTAATTTTAAATTGAATATTTTTCAGTTCATTGTAGATAGAAAAAGGGAAACACTTTTCAGTGGCTAACACTGCTGTTGACCGCTCTGTTCCCCCTGGTTTCTCTTTCCCAGAGTGCCATAGTAACCATCAAAGACTTTTCCCTACGATTTTAACCACCTCGACACGTTTTTCATTCACTTTTATCAAACAAAAAAAGATTGCTGCTCTCTGTTTTAATTTCATTTACATTGCTCCATCTTTTGGAGGCAACCTTAAGCCTCAAGTCTTTCATGGCATTGCCTCATTCTTTCGTTTTCTTTATAAACTGTTGCTTAGTCGCATAATCGGGGAGCTTATCTCTGCCCCAAACGACACAGAAAATTGACCCAACTCAAAAGTGTCGCTGACAGCTTTATATTGTCGTTTTAATTTCCAGCAATTTATAAACCGCAGCGAGCTCTTTAATAACCGTTCTGGCCACGAAAAGTTGTTGGGCCACGAGACGCCATAGATAACAGCAGTGCTGGCACCCTGTGGCACATAGAGAGAGAGAGAGAGAGACAGTGGCAGAGAGTGGCAGACAGAGGGTCAACAAGGGAACAACAACAATGCCAGGGGCGTGTGACCAACCAGCTAGCAGACGCTTAATAGCATAAACTTATTTATTATAATATTATTTAAAAAAAAAAATATGCAAAACGAAAGCAACGCTTGGGTCATGGATATGCCTCAGCCTCAGACTCAGTTGGGTGTCAGCCACGATCCTTGGCGACAGACGGCGCTCGTTCCTTCGGGGCTGCTTAATTTATTGTCCTAGGGCCGTGCTACAGGAAGTTGCATACATTATGAGGGAGGACGGACGGACCCACAAGAGGATTCCTGTGGGGTCTCTGGGGATGTGGATGAGGATGATGATAATGTGGGTGGCTATACAAAAGCCATAAACTTTTAAATGGCATCGCTTTTGGCTTTAACATGCATTTGGTTGCATGACTTGCCGCTTCATATCCCACTCTCGGGCACTCTCTGGAAAGGATTGGACCATCTGGAACTAGTTGCTCCACTTTTATTCGTTTCATTTGGGGCCTCCTCCCAAAAACTTCACTCGTAAATATTGGGCTGTGCTCTCCAAAAAGTTTTCTTCTCTTCTGTGTTTTTTTATTCGTTTTGGAACGTGTTGTTTACACGCTGAAACATCATAAATTACATGCGTGGGGCATGCCACTAGCACACAGAAAAACACGCCTCTTGTGTGTACGCGGTATGACGCTCCAACTCAATCTGGTTTTCGTGAGGATGTATGTTCCCTGCCACACGCATGGAGCAGCGCACGCCGCAGACCACCAGTCCAGCTGACTCCTGGGATCTCTGCTTCATTCTGTATCTCTGCCACTGACACGCATTTTGTAGACCTTTCGATTATGCAACGGCCCGAATACACATGGTGGCGCTTCAAGCTCCTGAAAATTATTTATTCTCTTGTGTATTTCTGTTCTGGCAGCAAGGCATTAAAATATGTAAATTGCAAAACCATTTTTCGAGTGTGGAAATTTTATTCATGAAGTGCAAATGCCTCTTAAGGTGTCAGGATTTGGGGGTGGGTTGCATTCCAGTGCTATTTTTGAGTACCTGTTGATGATTACAACTTACAGGTTTGGGGGCCGATAATAGCTGTTGATGTTATATAATTATTTGTTTACCTTTAACCTTTAAATAAATTCTGAAGGGTTTATTTCAAGTATAAAATATTGATGTTTTCTGCTTTTTTTATATATCTGCTGTAACTAAATTCCCTCGTTAGTGAAATACTCGTCTGGAATACGGAATTTTAATTAAAACATTTTTGGTAGACCATAAACTGAAACAAATTTATTTTTACCACATATTTTTTTGACGTTTTTAATGGGATTTTTTCTTTTTTGTATTGAACTTTAACAAATTCTTTCTTAGTGCGCTCGTAAATCAATGAAGTGGTGGTTAAAAGGAGGGCTTTCTGCTGTTTTTTCTACTTCCAAAAATATGTACATATATCCATAAAATACTTATGAATAAAAAGCATGTTTTTTTTTTTTCGGCCAAGAAAAATTTGATATAATTCTGACTTTTGCTGCTGCATTTCTCGGGCATTTCCATTTAAGCTTCACTTGGCAATCTGTTCATCTCCAGCTCATCCCTCGGATCATCCCTCAACTTGGGTGTACAGTGTAATAAAATGATGCTTATTGCATATCTGAGTGTCACAGAGCGAGAGAGAGAGGTAGAATGGGGGCCTGAAGCACTCACTCATACGTGCAGCTGCTGTTGCTTGCTACACCGCTGCCACTCTCATGCAATGGTGTTTGCATTCCACCAAGAGGGTGTGTGTGTGTGTTGCAGTTGCAGCTATTCATAATGGTTTGTCAGTGCCTGCCACATATATGTTTATCCACACAAACAGACCCACCCACACACTCACACACGCAGAGTGGCCAACACACAAAACAGCCACAGCATGCGGCATAGCAATTTAGGGGCTAAACAGCTTGGGCGTGTGCAAGGGTGCGTATACGCAATATATTACATGAATATTGTATTCCGCAAACACTAACCATAAAAGCCAAAAAATGTGGGGGCTGTTGTAAGCCAACAGCAATCCGCGGCGGTCGCAACAATAAATAATTAAAAATCTGGGGCCATAAATTGTTAAATATCTCAACAATTACCATGTCAACCAAGTGCATTAGTGGAAGGCGATTAACTCTCATTAGGGGTACAGATTCGCGTGGAGTGGCGTGTGTATCTCTTGGCAGTGTTGCGCTTGCCTCTTGTAGTGGCTTCCAGCAGCGAGCGAGGCAAAGACACTTGGTGTTCAACTCCTGTGTATATCTCCCCGGGCGGTTCGAGTGCTGGGTTCATGAACCCAAACAGACGTGCCACTACTCGCGAGGCATTAACGCCAGTTAGTGTTCTGTATCCAGGACTCTCGTTTCGCTTTGGCTTTGGCTTTGCTTGTTGTCTGTGTGGCATATCCAGATGCTACGAGAGGGTTCTGGGTGATTAAATGGATTTGATTTTTCTCGTTTTTCTCTCACCACTGACAGTCAAATGGCCACACTTTGATTTTAGCCCCATCCAGAAAGTATCTGGGTGTGTGTGTTCCCCTAATGATGTCTGCATATTTGAGGTTCACTGGGAACTGGTGGTGGAACCCATGAGAGAGTCCATTGATTTTAGTGCTAAAGATCTTGAATAGCCCTTAAAAACCTTGTTCTTAAATAAATCTTAAATATTAAAGATAAAATATTATTTACAATGAGACTTCGATCAGAATTTGGAATATATTTAAGAAAGAGCTGTACCAGATCTCCCTATTACCTTCTCCCGCCTTGCCAGTGTACCCAAGCAGTTAAAGTCACAGTTCTTGGACACAACTCCCACCCGAATTCTAAAAAAAAAAAATAGTTGACCACCAATTTGAGGTCTCCAACGAGTGTTTCTGAAAGAGAAAATTGTCAATTCTCATTTGGGTGCCAAATTCAACTTTAATGCAATTCGAAGCTGAAAATTGCAGTCTTGAAAGTCTGAACCATTTCGTACTTCATTAGCAAAACTCCTCAACAAATTCATTACAGACTCTCGACTCGACTACATGACCCCTCCATGCAGCAGCAGCAGCTGCCAAATATCTAGGGCACTAGAAAATGCTGTGTACCCAAGTGTGGCAGCCAGACAGAGGAACACACATCCGTATCCGTAGTGTTAGTCGTATCTGTATCTGCATCGAAGTAAGAGTCAAAGTCTCTGCCTGTGGCAGTGTCCTTTCGCTCTCTCTATCGCTTTCTCTCTCTCTCTCCATCGCACACGCTCTCTCTCTCTCTCTCTCTCTCGCGCTCTCTCTCTCTCTGGTGGCAAAAGTGCTTGTTTGAGTGCGGAAATATTTAAAGTGTCACATACGCTCTTCGGAAATTAAATGTGAGTGTTGTTCTTCACGCTCCAGAAAGGAGCAACGGATGTCCTGAACCCTCCTCTAAACACTTAACAACCAGGAAAAGACTAAACACTAAACACTTGCGAGTTTAACTCGTTTAACTGTGGGTAAAGGGTGATTGATTGTTTTAAAGGGTGTTTACACGGAATGACTCCTAATGATGGCAACTAGTTGCAAGAAATAAACCAAAGAAAATATGTAGTTGAACATAAATATTACACTGAACTGATCCTTTTATGGAAAACCTTAAAGCCTTTTTTTTAATATTTTTTTTTCTGCTCTCCCCATATTTTCAATGTTTGTTAAACAGTGTTGCTGTCAGGTAGCGCTTTCCTGCTAGATTTGATCACACTTCTGTGCGTGTCATGGGCTGGGCTCTCTCTGAATGGTCATTGCTTTGGTGGCCGCTGCTTGCTCCTCTCAAGGTGTATGCGCCTGTGTGTAATGGGCGTGGCTCTGGCCCCAAAGCAAATAACGGTGTCTGCTGTTGTCTTCTTTTCCCTTTATCTTTGTTTTGCTGCCGCTTTTGCTTCTGGTTGTCTCTGCCACTGCTCCCGAGTGTTTTTGTTGTGCATATTTCTGGTGGGGTGGCCATTCATGAGTGTTTGTTTTGCGTGTATTTCGAGTGTTTTTGCGGTTAGTTTGGCTGGAGTTTTCCAACATATGCTTTTGGAAGCCTGTCCCTCCTTTGTGGCTGCGTTTTGCGGCGCGTATACCTAACATTGCCGTACACGTACACGCATTCATATTTATTTAATTAGAGTTTGTTCTCTGTGCCACTTATTGTAGTTTTGTTTGTCTGCCGACCGAGTGGTGCATTTGAAATCTGATTTTCCCATGAGATTTCCGAATGTTTTTAAGCCCGCTGGGGCCTCCCCCCATTGCACATTTCGAACAAACTTTTAATTAAGCATTTTTGATGGTTCCCGGTCGAGTCTGGTTGGATCTGTTCTGTTTGCCTTTCTCTCTCTTTCTTTGTGGCTGTACATTCAGGAATTTGCGCGATTTCCCAATTATATTTGTCACCAAAGCCAGGCGTCCCATGTTTGATGTCCAACTGAAAAGTTGCTCCACAATCCATGAATGGTAATTCGGCTTTCCATGCATTTTTAATTAATTATGTGTGGGGATACACAGCCCAAAGCAGATTCAATGCGGATTATGCGCGTATTAATGCCATTGTAGCACAAAATTTAATTCAGATAAAAAATTGGGATTTCTGATCTGCTTTAAAGTACAGGAAAAATATTTCTGAGCATCAGATTTCTCTTGGTTTTCCCCTGCATAAATTTGAGATATTTTCGCAGCGAGGGCCAAAATGCTTTGGGCGTCTGTCTCTGGCTCTGGCTGTTCAGCATATATGAGATTATATAACAGAAACCGCAAATAAATATAAAGCGTTTCCACTGCGGGAGGATTCCTGCTTCGATTCCGCTTTGCAAAATGCAAACATGTGTCTCCGGCGAAGAAGCTGCTGCTCCTGGAGAAGAAGGAGAGCAACATCCTTGCAAAAAGGAACACCGAATCACAGAAGGAAGCCTTCTAAAGAAATCCACACACACACGCAGCAAAGTGCAAGAAGTGCGAGAAAACATCGTCGTCTGTTGAGCCACCACCTTGCGGGGGCCCCTCCTTACTCGTACTCTTACTCGTACCGTACCATTCATGAGTGGCTACGGACCGTCCTTTCCTTCGCTCTGTTTGGCCCGCGGGGGGGTACGTTCTCTCTCGACTGCTGTCTGAATGGAGGTCAAAGTGCATAACTTAAGTAGCCGACAATAAAATGCATAACATGGCATACAAAACACAAACAGACAGGCCAGGCAGCCAGGCTGGCAGGCAGTCGGCCAGGCAGGAGGCAAGTGCCAGACGGACAGACAGGCAGTAGAGGAAAAGCCAAAGGAAAACTAAGTACAAACCCGTACGAAACCAAGAAAATATGGCTCTATTTATTTGTACATTAGGCCAAGACGTTCGCTGGCCTAACGGCCACACATTTCGTACCTCTTATAGAAATACACATGTATTGGTGTGAATATGTGCGGTATGTTTGCGTGTGTGTTGTATGCCTCATGTTGTACCTGCCTCAACAGCTGCTAGCAAAAGGCCAAGTGTTGTGCTTGACATGTACAAGCCCCTGTCCCAGCCCCCAAAGTGAGATCTCTCTCAGTTTTTCTCTGCTGCTGCCTCTCCCGCTGTGCCATAATCATTTCATGCTGAGCTGGACTTACCCCTACTTCACCGTGCCACCATAACGTGCCCCATCTAGTGTCGTGTCGTGTCGATTTATCTAATGGAACAGTCGAGTGTCACATGGGCCGGTTGCAAAAACAAATTTATTAAAGGGAAACCATAGAGAGAATCCACAATGGGAAAAAGACAGAAACACGGAGGGCAAAATGCTGGATTGAATGGAACTGTTGCCACTCCATGTGGCAAAAAAGTGACGACAATACCAAAATAGAATGTTTGTACTGGATAATAACAAGATCCAATAACGAGAGAAAAATATAAGGCCAAAAACGAGAGAGACACATTTATTAATTTGTATTGTCGTGCCGCCGATTCTTTTTACACTGCTTATTCTATTGAGATGGGCGACAATCGACATACCACGCGATAGTTATGAAATATAGATAGTTAATTGAAATGATATATCTATTGCTTACAAATATCGATAGCAGGCCGACAATGGGGTGGGAACGTGATGACGGTTAAAATTTAAATTTTTTGATTTTATATCATAATGAACCAACAACATCCCGCCCACCGTAAAACTAACCCGGAGTTTTACCTAAGACATCCAGAACTGCTAATTTTGATACTGGACGCTTAAGAATGCCAGTGGTTGTTTCAACTTCTGCTAATCTAATATGGCCATCTTTAGCTGGAATCGTGTTGACTATGATACCTCTTTTGCAGCTTCCTCTAGGTTGGTTGTCTTCGCAAATGATGACCACATCTCCAATGGTGATCGGCTTGGTCCTTGAATGCCACTTGGTTCGTCTAGTCAGAGTCGGCAAGTATTCTTTAATCCATCGACTCCAAAAGTGATCCTTTAATTGCTGGGCGATGCGGTATTGTTTACGATGACAAAATTGGTTAACGTCTCCTGGGGTTTGAGTAGAATTTGTCGTTCCAAGCAAGAAATGATTAGGTGTTAGAGGTTCCGGGTCATCTATGTTGACTGGTAGGTGAGTGAGAGGTCGACTATTGACTATATTTTCGGCCTCAATAAGTAAACTTCTTAACGTTTCAACTTGTGGTGCTTTCTCCTTAAGTGTGACGCTTAGAACTCGTTTTGTTGATCTCACCAAGCGTTCCCAGCAACCTCCTGAACTAGGATTCGAAGGGCAATTGAACTTCCAATCGATTCCTTTATTCGACATCTCTGATTTTATGTAATCCCAGTCAAATAAATCCTTCACTTGTTTCAATTCGTTATCTGCTCCTACGAAATTTGTTCCCATATCGGATCGTATGGTTACGGGAACTCCTCTTCTATTCACGAAGTTCCTAATACATAAAATACAGGCGTCTGCGGACAAATCAGAAGCTAATTCCAGGTGCATGGCTCGGATTGTAAGACACGTAAAGAGTGCAACCCATCTTTTTTCTTGTCGCCTTCCGATGGTTACCATAACCGGTCCAAAGTAGTCTAGTCCCACATAGGTGAAAGGCCGTTGATAAGGTGTCACTCTCTCCTTGGGTAGTTGGCCCATTAAAGGAACAATTGGCTTGGCACTATGATTTTTGCAATATTGGCAGGAAACTTTTGCTCGAACCACCGCTTTACGTAGATTTGTGATCCAGAATTTGCGCCTTATCTCGTTTATGATGGTTTCGTCGTTTTGATGGTGATAGGATTCGTGATACCATTTTACAATAAGTTCCGTGAAGCTATGTCTTGGCGGCAATATTATTGGTTGACGTTGTGTTTCTGGAATAGTGATGGCATAATCCAATCTTCCCTCCACAACTAAAACTCCACACGGATTTAGTTTTGGAGACAGCGCATAAATGGAACTACTCTTAGAAACTGATTCAGAGTTTTGTAATTCTGCCACCTCATCTGTGTACACTTGGTTTTGTACCATTTTACACAATTTAGATTCAGCCAGGACTAATTCAAATGCGGATAATTCTCCTCTTTCTCTTTGTTGAATCTCCTTCCGACAATTAGTCACAAATCTCAAACACCATCCCATCATACGTTTCAGCCGTAAATAGTTTGAGAATCTACTGATATCCATAAACTGGCTAGTTGTCACAGTCATTGTTACTTTGCGCCTCTCAGTACCGTAATCTGTGGAAGAGCTGTACTCTATTGTGGGCCAGGTATCCCTTTCAGCAAGCAAAAACTTGGGACCACTTACCCATTCACTTTCAACAGTGTACTTTAGGCCTTGGCTAGACTTTGTGGCTTTGTCTGCTGTGTTCAAATGTGTTGGCACCCATTGCCAGTCATTTTCCGATGTTGATTCCAGTATTTCGCTTACCCGATGGGCAACGAACGGCTTAAATTGTCGATGATCTGATCTAATCCAAGAAATGACAGTTCGCGAGTCTGACCATAGTGTCGTTTTACCCACAATCACGTTGTGACTTTCTAAAATGGTATTTTTCAAACGTGTACCCAACACTGCTGCTTGTAACTCCAGTCTAGGAATTGATAACATTTTCAACGGTGCGCATCTGGTCTTTCCTGCAATAAATACCAATTTCGTGTCTTCACCACAAGTTATGCGCCAATATGCTACGGCTGCGAAGGCTTGTTCGCTCGCATCAACGAAAATATGCAACTCTATGTTAGCCTTTGTTGACAAAAATTCTGGCGCATAGCATCTATCCGATTGAAAATGTTTTACTTGTTCTAGCTGAAGTACCCAATTTTTGAATTTTGAAAATAAATTTTCCGGCAGTAGATCATTCCAATGTATTCCGGCCCTCCAAACTTCTTGGATCAATATCTTTCCGTGTATCATTAAGTCCGCTAACATTCCGAATGGATCAAATACAGACATGACTAGACTTAGTAGTTGGCGCTTAGTAGGGCATTTCATCCCTTTCACAATTTCTTTGTCTACACGGTTTAGCTTGAGGTCGAATACAAACTTGTCGGAATTACTATCCCAATACATGCCTAAAATCTTGTCTGTTGATTCGTTACTCATTTGGACGGTTTGTGCCTGCGCAGTCGTTCTCCTTTCTATCATTAAGCAATTCCTGAATGCGTTTGGAATTAGATACGAAGCCCCTGAGTTCAAATTTCCCCGTCTTATGTACTCTCTTGACTTCCTGACTGATTTGAAAGGCTTTCTCTTCTGATTCAAAACTAGCAACGAAGTCATCTACATAATGTTTCGTCCGGATGGCATCGATTACTTCTTCCCCTGTGGCTTTCAGCGTTTTGTGCGTTGATATTCTTAATATATTGGGCACAACAAGGAGAGCATGCTGCACCAAATATAAGGACGGTCATCTTGTACGTATTCACTTGTGCATTACGATTGCCATGTCTCCAAAGGAATCTTAATGAGTCCTGGTCCTCTTTTCGTACTTGCACTTGTAAAACATTTCCTTTATATCGGCGCATACTGCAAATTTCCCTTGGCGAAATTTGAAAAGAATCGTAGCCAATGGTGGGTTTTCATCAGGTCCTTTTAAAAGCATGGTATTTAGGGAAACACAATTGATTCGTTGCGGCTGCATCGAAAACCAACCTCATTTTCTTGGGCTTGTTTATGTTAACAACGCCGAAGTGCGGTAAATACCAGGTCCTTGGCCTAATCAGAGCGGCTTCTTGATCTGACATTTTGACGGCGTATCCTTTTTGAACGAAATCCATAATGGCTTTGTCATATTCGTCCATTTTTCCCAATCCGTGCATTTTGTTCTCTACTCCGTGCAACCTCTGAAGAGCCATGTTGTAGCTATCCGGGAATTGAACCACGTCCTGCTTCCAAAGGAGTCCAGTCTCGTAACATCCTTCTAGTTTTCTAGTTGTGTTCTTTAATATATCCCTTGCTCTAGATATATCCGCTGATTCCAATGGTCGTACAGGTATTTTTACTCCAAAGTTCTCCGTTGTGAAGTAGTCTGCTATCATCTTGTGGATTTCTTGTTCTGAATTGTCTTCTTTTGGACATGCATGTAAGACTATTGACAATCGCGTTGACCCAATGCTTTGGCCTCCATTCGAGCCATACAGAAGCCATCCCAACGGCGTTTTAGCTGCAATTAGATTTGTATCTAAATAAACACTCTTGATGCTGGCTACCAAATGACAATTATTTATTCCAATCAAAATCATAGGATTAGCATCTGTATATCCGTTTAATGGTAAATTCTTTATCCGTGAGTATTTTTTGGCAAGTTTCTCAATATCTACTGACTGTAATGGTAGATCTAATTGAGGTACTGTGTTTCCAGTTATTCGCAGCCATTTCTTATCAGCTCCAGGTGCTCTAATGCGAAGGTTGCATTTCATTGATAAAAACTCCTTAGCATGATTTTCTATCCAGTTCAAAGTCAGCTTGCTCTTTGGCTCCTGTACGCCCAACATATCTGCTAACTTCTCGTTTATCAGTGAGGCAGATGATCCTTCGTCTAAAAATGCGTACGCTTGAACTATCTTTTATGCTTTTCAGCATTTCCATTAAATCCCGAAAGTTGTTATTCCTTGACTCCTTTTCTTTTGGTTCTATCATTGTAGCACCCTCGTCGGATTCCATATTGTCCTCCGAGTTCGATCCATTGATTGACATGCGGTCTTTAATCGGTGTAGATGTACCATCCATGTTGCTTGAGTCGAATTCTAACTTTTTCTTGCTGCGCAGTTCCATCTGTCCGTGTATGTGTGAATTTCACAACTTCTCCAAAATTTTTGCACGCCTCTTGTGTGTGCCTGTGTCTGTGATATTCACAGCTTCTCGGAATATGCACTCCTCTTGTGTGTGCCTGTGTCTGTGAATTTCACAACTACTCCGAATTTTGCACGCCTCTTGTGTGTGCTTGTATTTGTGAAATTCACGGCTTCTTCGAATTTGCACGCCTCTTGTGTGTGCTTGTGTCTGTGATATTCACGGCTTCTTCGCTTTTGCACGCCTCTTGTGTGTGCTTGTATTTGTGATATTCACGGCTTCTCGGAATATGCACGCCTCTAGTGTGTGCCTGTGTATGTCGATTTCACCACTACTCCGAAAATGCACGCCTCTTGTGTGTGCCTGTGAATTTCACAACTCCGAGTGCTTTTATTCGAGCATTTCACAACTGCGTCAATTGCTCTTCGACGACAAAATTCACGAAATTAATAAAGATGTTGCCACTCCATGTGGCAAAAAAGTGACGACAATACCAAAATAGAATGTTTGTACTGGATAATAACAAGATCCAATAACGAGAGAAAAATATAAGGCCAAAAACGAGAGAGACACATTTATTAATTTGTATTGTCGTGCCGCCGATTCTTTTTACACTGCTTATTCTATTGAGATGGGCGACAATCGACATACCACGCGATAGTTATGAAATATAGATAGTTAATTGAAATGATATATCTATTGCTTACAAATATCGATAGCAGGCCGACAATGGGGTGGGAACGTGATGACGGTTAAAATTTAAATTTTTTGATTTTATATCATAATGAACCAACAACAGGAACAAAAATATATAGGGAATGTATGTACATACATAGGTGGCCAACTTTGTATATTGTTTCTCTTGGTATCTTCAAATATATTTTCGACGTTCAATTCGGGTAAATTTAGCAGATGTCAGAGGAAAGCGTAGCCAAGCCGAGAAAGTCTATTTATTCTTAAACAGACATTCAAATCATTAGCCATATCTACAGTATCCAAGCACACCCACTCCCATACTCATAATTGTTCGCCATTTTTCACAACCTATTTTAAATGAAACACAGACAAAACCTGTCGAAAGGCATAATAAACTGCACAGGAAACGACTGGGGAAAGCGTTCAATTATTCCAAAGACCCACAAATCTCCAATAAAATTACATACCAATCAACGAAAAACCTCCTTTGGTTGCATTAGTTGCTCATTGTTGTCCGGTGGTTGGGCGACGGCGGATACGGCGACTCCCCGCGTGGACTCTCTGGCACAAAAGCCAACCGCGTAATTAAGCTTTACGTTCCACGAGTAAACACAAATACACTCGAAACACACACTACACGAACACTCGAAAGACTCGCACGCAAACACTCAGACGCATACGGACACGAGAGCCAGGAGCCGCCGACTGTTAACAATGCACATTACGCATACACCACGTACGCCGTAGCTATGATGCTCCACTTGTTTCATGGTTCTCTCTCTCTCACTCTCTCTTGCAGATACCAGGACATGTACAACAATCCGATTAAGGCCACTAATTTGGAGCATCGTGATGTGGTGCTGGACATTCTCTCCGATGCCCGTGTCGTTGGGCCTCTACTGCAGACGGGAATGTTCCATGCGGATGTCAATCGGCGCAATTATATGTACGTATTTGGCCATAACAGCGCAACGGGACCGTATGCCAACGTAAGTATTTGCCGAAGGGACTACCATATTCCAAAAAGAGCGACCAAATGGTCGATTCCAATTACGTACTCCATGGCACTTTTAATTTAAACACTCGTCGCTGGTGGTCAAGCGAACCGAGAACCCTGCGCTTCCGTTCCGCCACCCCTCGTGTCGCTTTGTAAAATAAACCCAGCATGAGGTTGGAGGCATCTAATGAGTTTTCATGATGTACTCCTCTGTTGGTCTGTCGTTCCCAATAATGGACAATAATGCTGAAAAGTTTTAGGCGGAACTCTGGTGTTTTGGGGCTCGAGGGGTTCCTCATTGGCTTGTTAGGTTTTTTGTTCGCCAAAAAAAACAATTCACAAGTTTTCAGGCAGCAGCCAAATAGCGAAAGGCCGCGAATGATCGTAATAAAGACAATGAACCCCATAGAAATCCTAGTAAAAAAAAGGGAAAAGCAGAAGAATGGGAGAGTTTTAGATACCCTCTAAATTTTTTGATAGTATTCGGACTCACGGAATATTGAAGACTATTGAATATGCTGTCTTATACAAATTATTTTTGCAGAAAAAAGAAGAGACGTTATCTTTAGCACAAAGACCGCTTAGGAACAGGCGGGACTATTGCCGCTCCAAAGCGTTCCTTGTATTTTATGTTGCTGTTCTAAAAAATATTATAAGTCCTCTTAAAATCTTTCCATATTTGTTCTAAAATAAAACCTTATACCCCTTCCATTGTTAGGGTAACAAAAAACATCAACAATGAAGTTGTCCTTTTGCTTATTTTGGCTAAACAGGCGGCATGGAATCCCTCTTGACTTAGGGTTCATTTGTGTCCGACGACGGGTCACTCTCATCGCCCAACGAGTGGGTGAAGGAGGCAGGGCGAGGGCAGAGTTATATGTGTCTGACGCTCATAGTCCGCTTGGTTTGGCTTCTGCCAGAGTTTTATGGCTCTGTCATGCTTATGGATTTGTTACTGATTGCCTGGCCAAGATAGCTTTGTGTTGCCATGAAGCCACTGTCCTCTCACTGTGTCCTTTCATTTCGTCCTCTGTCCTGTGTTTTCTGCACTCTACAAATAAATGGGCATATTGATTTGTCGTCAAGATGATTAAATTGATAAGCAAATTAGGGCGCACAGAGTACAGCAGTAAAAGTCCACAATTATAATGGAAAGTTTTTGTTTTCGACGAAGCAAAATCTTTTGAGGGGTCTCGATGGTTCCTCCCTCTCTGGAAAAGAGTCCTTAAAGCATCGTCTATGCTTGAATTTCAGTTGGAAATAGCTTCAGACACTGACATAATGAATTTGAAAAACAACTCATAGGAGAATGCTCAAAAACAAAAGCGACACTCTATATACAGAATGGCAGACGAAAAAGTTATTATTTTGTATTATAAATGTAAATAGATTGTGCTGGCAACTTTTGGCTAAGCGAATTTTTATGGCCATAGTTTTGCGGCAACGGAGTGGGAGCCATGAAACAAAACTGCAACTGAAACTGCAAATAGATGAACAGCTTAGTGTCCTGCAGTCATATCCGGGCGAATGTCCTTTTAAATGCGACAACAGCTTGCACATAAGCGGGGTGCAACAACTTTTTAATAGCCCCGCAATTAAAGTATCGTCGGCACAGACGACAGTACGCATAAGTCCTCTGATAAATTGCTGGGCTGCCATTGAAATGGAAGTAGCCAAATAAGAGGAAATAACATGTTTATGCCCCATGCTGGCTGATTCTGGCTGCTGCTTGCTTCTGCCTGATATATGAGCAGATTCCGCCGGCTTGGTTCGCATTAGTTGCAGATAAATTACGAGAAATAAAATTCACTTAAATATTTCATGCTGCCGCTGCTCATGGGCGAAACATGAAAAGAAGGATCTCAGGGATAAGCGGAATGCCGGCGTGCCGGCGTGCCTACAAATTAACATCGTGTGGGCCTGTCCTGTCGCCAACGCTACCGAAAAGGCGGTCTGCGCCCAGACACAAATACCGAAACCGGCAAAACAAACAGTCAGACAAGTTAAGACTCAGGCGAGCACACACGCGCGCTCGTATCGACTTTATACTACAATGGTGAAATGTTTTTGATATCCCTTAGACTGGAAGACTGGTAGGGTATTATGAGTTCTGAGTTGAAGTTGCCAAAAGGCAACGAGAGTGTCAACTAACTGATTTGTTTCAATTTGTGAGTAATTCCGTGACCCAATAGAATCTTAGATAGTATCTGTGGCGCCTTCTTCTAACTCACATTTAAACGAATAATCTCTAAGGGTATGCCACACTTCGGTACCCCCAAAATGTATTCCCAAACTTATCCTGTTTTTCTACTATTATTTGAGTATCTCGCTACAATAGTTTTTCTGTGCAACTTCGCTATCGTCTGTGAGAGAGCGCCGGTTGAATGCGAATGAATTTGTGCATAAACTGCGCTTCTTGCCTGTGGCTGCTGCACTCCATCTCAAGCGTAATGCTTCAAGTAGCAGGCCACTCACTGGCTTTCAAAGAATGGACCACGCCTCCATCCCCGACATATGTACATATATCTTGTGGAGCCTTGAGCCGCTGGCATATTGTGAAACTTTTTGGCACATGTCTTGCATGTCTTGCAGTTGAGATGCTCAGACCTCAAACTCAGACACAGACACAGATACAGATACAAAAAGCGTTCTAGCCCAGAAAAATGCCCCAAAGAGACTACTTACATACTTGGGGTGCGCTTGAAGTGTTCTTTCTATCCGCTTGCCTCCTTCCCTCTCCGAGGGGCTGTTATTGTGAGCTCGTGGCAATTGTTAAAAATAGCGAAAATTATTCCAAGAAGAGATATTACTACCACCCACACCCTCAAAAATAAGGGGATTTTGCAGCTGTAATGCGATTTGTGGGGAGTAAAGCTTAATTGAATTTAATCCCAGAGACAAAAACAACACACAAAAAAATGTTGAAAAAATAAACAACCGAAACACACACAGAAAAGTCTGCCTCTTTGGAGACTTAGATTTTCTTTCGATTTTGCCATTTTCCCTTTTTAATTTCCCAAACTCCTCCAAGAGCCATAAACCCAACGAGCCGAAAACTTTTCCACAAAACAAGTTCCAATTTATTTCATCATTTCGGCAGAGCATAGAAGATGTAAGACCATCCATTCGGATTTTGAGGACAGTTTAATAAGTTTTCCATATTAAATTCAACAATTTTCCCAAAAACCACGTAGACAAACGTCATTATCAAGGCATTCTAAACGCGGTCAGCATCCCAAGAATTCTGCCACAGACACACAAACACAAAAAAAAAGGCAAAATATAATAAAAAAAAAAACTTGAAGTATGTCCCGTCTGGTGGGGTTTTCTTGCTGAGAAAGTTCTGCTCTTTTTTTGTGGGCCATTTCCTCGTGCCGGCCCCACTCTTGCCTTTTGATAAGAATGCGAAATAGCTGTTTGAGGAAGGAAAAGAAATTTATGAAAATAAAATAAATATAAGCCGAAACTAAAGTTTTATTCGTGGAACCACACACAAAAAAGGATGCTGATGATTTGAGTCTTTGGCAAATAGCAAACAAAATATAGAACATAGCCTTTCTTTAAGAGAGAGAGAAAGAGAGAGAGAGATTCCTTTGAGAGTAGAAAATATCTAATTTTAGAACACAAAATTATTCAATTAAAGAGCACCTGGGTGGAGCCTTTATCCTAGTGCTAATCCTATAAAATTACATAAAGATGAAAGTAAATTACGTGGGTGGAACTGTGGGTGCGCGTGCCTTGCCACACTTCAGCACATTCCATAGCCTCAGGGTCCCTTGCCCTAGGCCTCTCTTGTTGAGCCAATTTTAGGGGCAAATATTTTTGGAAATTTTACACGCTGCGAGTGCCATTAACTCCATTAGGTTTATTACGACAAATGGCGCTAAGTCAAATTGTTGCTTCCGACCCTTGGCCGTGCCGCTGAACTGGGGTACAACATTTTTGGGAGCATAAATTACAAAAGTTACGCATTAATTTCAAAATTGAATTTCCGCCTCCGTGCCCGGTTTTTTTTCCCAATGAATTTCCTGCACCTTTAATATACAAAAAATCACCCAGAAATGTGAGATAATTTGTGACAGGATGTGCGCCCACTCGTTTTTGGTCATTGGAAAGAATAAATATTTAAGCAATAATTTTCATTGTGAAATTTATGAATGTTCCTTAATTATGCATTTGTTTACAAATTGAATTTGAAATTGTCGTTCATTTATAGCGGAAATACAATTTTGTTTAGGGTTGGAAATGTATTTATGGGAAATCCATTCAATTATATGTTAAACCTTATACTAGTCCTTTTGTCTGGCACTCATTGATTTATATTAAAATATTGCTCAGTTTTCTCACCGTTTTCCATATTAATCGAAAAAATAAACATATGCAAAGTGCGTAAGGAAAATCAATGGAAAAAACTTTAAAAAAATCACTCTGATTCGGTCTGGGTTGAAAGGCTATTGAACCGCTTATTCATCAAACGATGTTATGTGTTTTTTCGCTCAATAAAAATCCCGAAGCGTAAGCCTTCTTGTGTCATGAAAAACCAATATTGAATTCCGTCGTTTTGCTCATTTTATCAAATTCTCACACAATTGACAGACAAATGAAAATGAAAATCAAAAGCGAAAATTCATCATTCATAAATGCCATAAAAAGAACGAAGGACCGACCCGGGCGGGCAGGCAGGCAGTCCGAAAGGACATTGCCAGGACAGTCTCAGACAGCCGGCGAGCGAAATGCTTTGTGACTTTGTTACATTTTTCATGGCGCAACAATAAAAAACTTGGCTTTATTACCTACTTACAAACAGAGAGCCATTCTAGCCGGTCTCTTCTGCCTGCCTGGCTGTCTGTCTGTTGCTTTTGTCAATGTCTGTTCGCTTGGCTAAATATTTATGCATTCCGTCTAAGAAGATTGATGCTTTGGTTTTGTGCTGGTCACAATGTCTCAAAAAACGAAAGCGAAAAAACCCATTTTTCACCGATCGGAAGACTAACAGAGGGAAAGCTATTTGCACCGATTTTTGGTTTATTTTTGAAGGGTCCATCGGTTTCGGGATGTTACTTCAAGATGTACTTAAAATCCTTTCGCCTAGCTTTAATCCTCCGCCGTAACTATAATTAATTGCTTTTTCTTTCATCGATGGACGACTAATTTCTGCCACTTTAACCCCAACTTTCAACAGCTTAGAGCTGGGGGAGGAGAGTATTTCTTTAACAGCTTGATTTACTGATGATTTCATGCACAAAATTTATATACGAGTATATTTCACTTACAGCTACCGCATAGCATTATGGGCGAGGAATTGGCGTTTATCTTTGGTGCGCCTCTGGCTCCCGCAGGTCCTTTTCCCAGCCATAACTATACGACGCAGGAAAAGCTGCTTTCCGAGGCGGTAATGGCATATTGGACGAATTTCGTAAAGACAGGGTGAGTACTGAGCTACAGTGGAAATAGTGCATTTTGGGTAGAGAGTTGAGGGAAAGTAAGTGGTGGAGGAAGAGAAGAAGTAAGAGAGGAACATCAACATGAGCAGAGTCACAGTTCTACGGGTCTACGGTCAACGGGTGTACGGAAGAGGATGCGGATGCAATGTGGGATATTCATGAGTTTTTGGAATGGCTTTGGCTTTCGTTGTGGCGCCGTGTGGCACGTTTTGCAATCTGCAACGCTTGGATAGTGAAATGAATAGAATTTTTACTGCCGCTTTTATTATTATTCCCGCAGTGAAAACATCGGCAACGCGAGAGCTGGGCGGGGCGATAGGTAGACAGATGCATGCAAATAATATTAGTGGTGCTGGAAATACAAACCAGAACTGGAAATCAGAGTTCTGATCGTTGGCCAGGATATTTTGCCGCCAGAATAAGAGGCAATCTCAGCGCTAAGGCACGGCGCCATAACCATGTCATTTGAATGAGAAAATAAATGTTCGAATTATGCCCATAAAACGGAATTGTTTGGTGGGGAGAAACACCACTCCCCCTCATTAGATGGTTGGGCAAAAATCTCTTTAGCTATAATTGGAAATTGACAAACATCCGAATTTTCCACACAGCAATCCAAAGGCGCCTTGGAAGGGTATATTCTTGAATTCTCACGCCCTCGAATGGGATCGCTATGACCTCGACTGGCCAGAGTTTAACAAGCGAGCACAGGCCTATCTCAATATTGGTAAGTTCTGGTCTCATAATGGAAACCATTCTGTAGGAGAGCAATCCTTAAACTGTGCACTGTTTCATTAACATTTACATTTTCCATGCAGGAATTCCACCAACAGTGGGCTACAAGTATCGACAGATTTACATGAATTTCTGGAACAAAGAGCTGCCCGATGAACTCAATCAAATTGCAGCATTGCAGGAGCAGCTGCATCCCGGAAATGAGGTGATTACGGGTCACATGAGCAAGTACGGGCCACGGGACAATGGCGCAGAGGATCCAGTGCGTACGCTGAAGCTCCTGCTCCAGGAGCCCAGTCTGGCCAACAGTCCGGACTCTACGGAAACGGCAGCGGAAAATATGTACAATGCACCGCCCACCTTCGGACATGTGATGCACAAGCAGCAGCCGCATCAGCCACAGCAGGAAGAGGACTTGGAAGTTACTTCTGCCACAAATCCAATGGAGGACCAACCGGAGACGGTGGCCAAATCGGAGACAACGTTGCAGCTACTAATTGCATTGATAGCCTTGATTATTGCACTGAATGTTATCATCTACGGGACTTTTCTGATGCGACAGCGTCGCAAGAGAGCCAAAATGTTGCCGTTTCCAGCCCCTAAGCTGAACGGGAATATCCTCAGCTACGACGGAGCCAACGATGATGAGCTGAAGCGTTGCAGCAAGTCGCGGGATGGGGATGATAGCTACATCATGGACATGGCACGCAAGTCCAACACTTATGAGGCCATCAAAACCGGTCAGCGGTCGCCCATCAATGGGTATGCAATTCAGCGGCAGCTCAGCTGCTCGACGGTCGATACCCACACGAAGGTGTGCGAGTGGATGTCGGGACAGGAGCTGCCAAAGTCCGGCAGCTTTGCCACTCCCACTGCGACGACACCGCCTGCAGTGCTGGCTGATGGCAGGATGATCATCTGCCAGGACATCGAAGTGGCGGATGCTGCTCTTCTGATCCCACAGCACATGCACGAACCGCAGCACTACGAAATGCTGCTCCAGCGACAGCATTCGGCACTCACCGAACCGAGCGAGGACATCCTCCAGCAGCAGTTGCAGCAGACGCCACTGCACCAGCACACCCACTCTGATCCTGTGGACATGATTCTGGCAGCCGATGAGCAGGTGACAAGCTTCGTGCATGCCGACGATGTCGACATTAATGTGACGAGTCGCGATGAGAATTGTGGCCTGGAATTGGCACCCCTGACGGCTGCCCAGCAGCTGGAGCTCCTACGCCAGCGTAACTATCCCAAGGTGCTGCCCACTGCCCAGGACCTTAGGGACAGCCGTGGAAGCTATAAGCGGAACTCCTTGCCGCCGCAGAACTTCAGTGCCCCAATGCCACTACCGCGCACTATTAGCAGCACTTTGGGGCGACGGCGACGTGACAGCAGCAACATTACCACATCGCCACTGCAACTGGCGCAAGATCTGGCCGGGGAGGAGGAACCCGGGGAGCCGCAGATTACCCAGAATACACTAATCTTCGGTCCCATTGTGCCCAAGTCGCCGGCGACCTCGTTAAAGCGACAGAGACGGGTGCCTGAAGCGACAGCACCGACGACAGCAGCAGCAGCGGGAGCAGCGGCAGCGACGGCGGCGGCGATGACAGCACTAAGCGGATCCTTCCAATCCTTTGAGTCGGTGCCGCCGGCTCATGAGACCACACCGCCGCAGGGCGGTGAGCGTACCGAATGCATTTACTCGATTGAGGCGAGTCCTGGGGCGTGTCCAGGGAACGATGGGACGAGCTGGTCGGCTCCCAATGGCGATTTGTATGCGCAGCCGATGAAATCTCCCTCCAGGACATCACTCATCCCGCGCCTTACCCAGCAGCAGCAGCAGCAGCAGCCGTCGCCACATCATCATCATCAACAGGGAGTAGCTTCAGAAGGAGGAGAGACAGCAGCAGTGCCTGGAGGAACATCATCAATGCCCACCGTAACACCAACCCGCATACCTCAATTGCTGCAGCGTCAGGCTTCCGGCAAGGATTTGCGAACAGCAAACACCGCAAATCCCCTGGCAAGCCAACAACTACAACAACAACAGCAGCGAACGGACTCAACAATATCATCCGGTTCGTCGGCTTCGGCGGCATCATCAGCATCATCCACAGACTCAGCCTCCACATCGGCATCATCTTCCACATCCTCATCCTCATCCACGAACACGGTTCGCACCGAATTGCAGCAGCATTGCCAGCAGACTGGCAAAAGTATTACGACCAATATATAGGAAAACCCAACACCCAGGAGGAAGCAGGGACCTGAAGCCAACAACCGGCAGCCAAGAAGTTCTTCAATTTAACGCCGGAGACAAAGAGTGAGAGACAGTGTTAGAAAGGATGAAGGTCCCGCTGTGGCCGCATTGCGGCGGACGAGGAGCAGCTACTCCGACAGCTGCCTGCCAAATGCCTGCCCTGGCCAGGCCCTCTCCGAATCTCCGTCTCTCCGTCTCTCCATTGGGGTCCACGCACACAGGCTGTCGGAATTTTATAGAGCTTGCGTAAATTTAATAATACATTTTGGTATAAAGTTTATCTTTGACTTGTCGGTGGTGGCGGCGATGGCGGTTAGGAGCTTCGACTGCAGTTCTATGTGCCCTGAAAGGAAAGTTTTCTCCCATCGTAAATTAGTTCCGAGAATTGCAGAGAATATTGCAGCAAAATGTTGCAGTAGCAAAAGCATATCGATATAAGCAGAGAAAGTCTCATCAAATCAGAGTAACTTTCGAGTGATGAAAGGAGCATCTAAATGGGAAATATCCCTGATAACTAGCAAATAGATTGGTTTATGGATTCAAGTGGAAATTATAAATAAGAAAACAAGTCATAATTTTATACATTACAAATCACAGTCATTATTCTGATTTAAACCAAAGCAAGGCATCCACAAAGTGTACAGCGTATTATAAGTTAAATGTTCTTTCTATAAAATAAAATTAGGTTTCTTGCCATAAGATAACACACACGAAAACACACACAAAATACTCATCGATGAAGCCAATTTGCATATGGCTGATTTTTGCATTTGTTTCCCCTGACAACCGACAGAGCCAGAAATTGCCAATAACAATGCCTGCATTTTGGCACTTCCACTCCACGCCACACCACACACACAAAAGTTGTGTCAACTATTGTTGCCGGCAATTTACCAAACAAAAGCTGCTTACGAAAAGGCAGTTCTGCTTGGGAAATACACTTCGAGAGGATGCTCTGATTTTGAGGAGATGAATGCAACTGTCAAGGGGCTACATGATTGATTATTTTAATTTGGTATCCCAACATCATATACTGGCTTCCTTTCCACTCTGATGATCGCTCTATAAAAACTTCAATGAACAATGAATGCATCTTCGAAGTGTATCTGTAAATTCTGCTTCAAAGTCTAGTCTTTTGTTTCTGCTTTCCTATATTCTTTCTGCTTCTGCCTCCAATACTCTCGCAGGAGCAGGGCCAAGGCAATTTCGTGGTGCCTGCCAACTTAATTTGCCACAAAATTTCAACAGCAGCCACTACTCACTGGAGCACTCCCTGTAGCTTTGTTGCTCTGGAGTCTGGGAGTCGCATCAAAATCAGTTGAAATGTCAACATTTCTGTAGCTACACATATTTCGAATATTTGCCATTTCCCGCATAGTTGTTAACTCTTTCTCCACTTGGCTGTTTCTGTTTCTGACTCGGCCACCCCGCCATGACATCAAAGTTGTCGCCGCCGCAGAATAGTTGTGCGTTTTGTTGCTCCAAGCTTAGGACCATATCCTGCAGGATTTACTGCCTCTGCCTCTGCCGTTGCCATAGATGAAAGTTTTCGTGGGCCCGGGTTTTATGCCTTATTCCCTTTGTGGCACATCACGGTTTTCTTTTTTTTTTTTTTTGTTGGTTTTTGCTCAGAGATTGAGTTATTGTGTCGTTTCGCTTTTGGGTCCCTTATGCAAATTGTTGTCTTCAAGTTTTTTCCTGCTTGTTTTGTTGTTGTTGATTCTATAACATTTTTATTGTCCCTTTACGCAGGTTTTGGCACTGCACAAAACATCGAATGGCAAAGTTTGTCGCGAACTAAAATTGAAAATTCTACTGCCCCTCAAGAAATGTTTCCCCAGAGAGAGAGAGAGAGAGAGAGAGAGAGAGAAGCAAGTGCGGGGGCGCTGCGAAAGTCGTAATTAAATTGTTTGCCCCATTGGATTGTTTTTACGCTTTCATTTTGGCTCTCTCTCAGTTGGCCCTCTGTTGGTCCTTTTTGTACGAATATTTGTTTGCACACTAATTTTGTTAAGGAATGAGGACAGACCCTTTGAGCAAGCGGAACATCGCTTACTTAATTATGAGAAAAGACCCCGTCTGGAGCCAACTAATTGAGCAGCATAAGACCCGAAGAGTACTTTGCATGCGGGGTGCTCCTATCAGGGTTATTTGATCGGAATGTTCAGGACATAAATTGATATAATGGCCTCGATATGAATGGACACCCACTGCAAAAAGTGCCGACGTTTGCGTGCACTTCAAAGGCAAAACCTTATATGAGATCTCCATGCTTCCAGCACCCGCTCCCGCCCCCGCCTGTCTGCCTGTCTGTCCATCACAGAGTGTTTTCCCACTCAAGTCTGGGCATGCTGTTTGTAATTTTCCTCAATTGGAAAATGCCTTGCGGCGCTTTACTCTTTCCTCAAGTTCTTCCCTCTGTGCTTTTCTTTCTCTTTCGCTTTTCTTTCATACTTTCATGCCATGTACTCGTATCGTTGGTGTATTTTCTTTTGTGGCAGGCATTCCGTGCTGTCTGCTGAAAAGTGTATGAAATAGTCCTTAAATTGAATAAACCCAGAGATAACTTTTGTGGCAAGTTATAAAGTGCTAAATGGAAGTTTGTTAGCTTGATATGCCGTGTAATGGAATTGCCAATCCCCGTTCTCACTTTGATACAAGTGAAAATTCTGGGGAAAATGAAAAGCAAACAAAAGCAATTGAAAAGACAACAAATCTGGTCGCTTTCAAGGCAATCCACGAGGACATGGCTAATTCCAAAGACTTAATCACTTCACCGCAGGGCAAAAACACTTACACACCATTAAATATGTAACTTTCGAATCAATTTGGTAGATATCCACAGGGCTGAATAATTCATAAACTACTAACAGAAACTATATTACAGACATATTTGTGCTTGCAGAAACAACCGCACAGGCCAAATAATTTGGACCCAACAAATCAAAAGCCACAGCCACAGAAAAACCAAAACAAAAATGAAGAAAAACCAAACTACGAGTACGAGGAAATTCCCAAAAGCAGCTCCACACAGTCTGCTCCTCTGAATATTTCCGTAAATTTGCTGACAACCACAAATTAGAGCAACTCAAGAGTATATTAAAGTCAAATATGCAGAGGGCTGTACTGGAAGTTTCATAACCCGAATGTAAGAGACAACTACTCCTCGTACTGTGAATGCCTCCATGGAGTATGAAACTTCCAGGAGACTCCGACTGGCAACAATTCATGCATTAATACATAACGTTCTGGTCTCTGATTTGATTTACTGTTTGGGGACTCTTGTTGTTTGGGTCAAATAAGGAAAGGAAAAGGCAGAAACAAATGAAAACTTGTGACAGGAAAACCAAAAAGCAAAAAAAAATAACAAAAAACACGTAAAATATCTTTATCCAATATTTTAAATTGGATCATTTTTGTAAATATTAAAACTTTTGTACAATTACGGCAAATTGACAACGACATGCATATGCTATGTACGTATAGCGCCTCGAAACACGTTTTTTTTCATTGTTAATTAAGCAGCTTAAATGCATCATCACTAATTAATGTACTTAATAATTAGTATTATACATACGTTTATTTATACATACATTTTCCGCACCACAGTGACCATGAAACGAAAGGATTTGCTTGCTCTTCAATAGCCTTAAACAATAAACTGGTTAAACATTCCACAAACCAAACAGATGGGAGAACCAACAAATACATGTATGCAAATTATGTTTCGTTATTTTTAGCCCCTTGACGTTTGTTTGACTTTTTAATGAAAATTTTAATAATTTAATAGGTGCCAGACGAAAAACACAATGGACACACAGCAAAGTGTAAATAATTTATAATCCAAACAATTATTGTAGCAATGTAACATTTCACAAATAAAAGGGAAAAGGAAAAGGATAACTTTTGCAAAAACAATATGTGGGGGAAAAGTTAAATAAATGTTGGGGCTGGGCTTACATTTCTGACTGGTGGTTAAGTGTTTAAGTTAGCTTTTTGACCCTTTTGGTTGGGTATGGTTAACCCGCTGAGAAATATGTATTAATTATAGTTGGGATTACATTTAATGAGTTTTGACCAAACCAAAAATTCCTGCTGTCAAATTACAACAACATTTCATTTGATTTCATGCCACAATTTTCATAGATTTCATCCGTACAAATATCAATACCATAGCCCGACAAAATGCAATATTCTGCACAAAAACAAAAATGCTTAATTAATTGTATTTTGGGGACTAGACTCAGCGCAAAAACCAGTGGAAGAACAACAAATGTCATTAGGGACATCAACTGCATAAACGGATTTGTTTGGTTGATAATATTCCCGGCTGCCTGCCGGCCTGCGAGAATTAAATGTAATTTTGCGGTGAAGCCCTCTCTGCGTACGCGTTTTATGCAAATTATTTGCATCGAGACTTCAATGAATATAAATTCGCAAATGAACAGCAATCGCACCTCGGAATATTGGACAATGGTTCGAGCATAATAAAATAAATATTTAATTAAATATATTTAGTTTGGTGTACATGTGGTGCGTGCGCCCTTAGTTCTTTTTATGTGCATTTGTATGATATTATTCAGCTGCACTGTTTATTTGTTTGTTTTTGCGGTTGAGAGTTCAATGGGCCATTAAATTTTAACGACATAAAGCCCATAAAATAATATGCAGCAAATTGATTCAAGGTGGAGGCTGTTGCTTATGCAAATTGTGCAGAATATTCTTGCTTGCTTTTAGTTACATATCTGATCAAATAGTCTAGAGTGAAAGTGTTGAAAGTGTCGAACCAAAAGCCTTCATTTAGTGTTAATATTTCTCAATTTAAAGAGCACTTTGCAAGCGAAATTCGTGCAGAAAATGCTCTCCATTAGATTTGGGAAAACAGATTTAAGTGGCAAAACATTTTGCTGCATATATTTTTCAGCTTTTTCCATCGGCTTGTGGCTGCAGTAACACATTGCCTGGGAGTTAGACATGTAAACAAGCAACCCATTTGCATTTACATTTTTCATAGTTTCTGTTCTTTTATTAAATTTATAAATTGTGTGCTGCTTCACAGCACAGATCCCCCTCTGTTCGTGGCCCTGTGGCTGGTGCTGGTCCTCGGCACGAACACGCTTCTTTCTGGCAGACCCTCCTCACACGTATGAGATTTATGGCAAAGCGCATTTTATTTATATATTTTTTATGACTTTTGTTGTTTTCATACTACTCATACTATTTTTGCTCTTTCGCTTTCGCTGGCTTTCTGCCTGCAAACATTTCCATCATAAATATTTTTCCCGTTTTGTTGGGCGCCCAAGAAAACCGAAAGGAAAACTACAATTACGATGTCGGGAAACGAGGGGAGAAGGAGAGTGGGAAAATATCTTCTAAAAGTAAATAAAAGTGTGGAAAAGCGCAGGAAACTTTGTAGAACGTGACCTGCACAAGAAGCAGTGAGGCGATGCCATTGAGCTTGCCCAGTAACCACACTCGCACTCACACGCTCAGCGCCCCCCTACCCTCTTTGAGTAGCAATTAACGCCCATGATATTGCCGTTCGGTTGCATGTGGCAGCATGTGGCAAGGTTTGCCTGGAGCAGAGGCTGATGCCAGTGGCTGGGGTGTTAATGCGGCAAGTCACTCGAATTGGCAGTCGACTGACTTTTTATCGTAGCATACTTTCCAGGGCCTTTCCGCCTCTTCGTATTTCCTTAACGTTTAATTTGCTTATTACCAAGTTTTCGCACAGACAATGTGCCGTCGCCGCAGCCATCGCTGCTCCACTTTCATTCAAGTTTGTTGCAATTTGCAATTTGGGTCGTGGGTCGCTGTCTGCCCCACGCTTCTGAAGGCAGTCAGTCCCCAGCCTGCCGCCACACATTTGTCGCTAATTTGGCGAGAAAAGTCATCTGCCTTCCGCCTTTGAACGCAAACGCGGGCTCCGTCGGAGGAGGCATTCCCCTCCCGCCATCGTAATTGTTTGGCACCAATTGTTTTAAATGCTCGACGAGCGTTCCACAAATTGTTTCCCAGGCGTCACCAATGCCACGCGCAGAGATAGAGAGAGAGCAGCACTGTGGGCTGTGGGCACAGACAGGGGCTGAGTGCACTCTACACTCTCCGACTGTCAAGAATATTCGAACGGAATCGAGTTATGAAAGTTTAATTGAAGCAACCACAAAGTAAACACACACAGATACTATTTGAGTTTGCTTTTCGTAATATTTTCTTTAAATTTGCAAATATTTATTTTAAGTTCTGGTATCGCCTCAAGCCACAATCCACAACTTGTGTGTGTTGCATAGTGTTGCCTTTGCAGTGGCACGCAGCAAGAAATTGCAAATGTTTTTATTATAAACAAAGAGCATGCGTTCGCATGTGTGAGCATGAATGTTGGGTGAACTTTTGCCGTTTTCAAGTCGAAATCGATGCGCATCAATATTCAATATGTTGCTTTCACTCGCGCCACGCCTCGAATGGTGGAAAAAAAGTGCGATAGGAGGGAAAGCAGCCACAAGGAGTGGCAGGAGGAGCAGCAGCATCAGCATCGTCATCAATGGGGAGCAAGAACATCCGCGGAAGTGAGAGGGAGTAGGGAAGGAGCGGTAGCAAACCCAATCATGCAACGCAACCAACGCCATCTGATGTTTGCTTTACGTAATGGAATTGTGCGGTGAATGCCGCGTGCCACATTTTCGCCTTGTCTTGCCACGCCCTGCGCCCTGTACGCTGCTGCCACACGCTCTTTGTGACTTTCCCCGTGTCTGTGACGGTTTCTGTGAATTTTCCTTGGGATCCCACCATCGCCATATGGCTCTGTGTGTGTCGAATTCCTACCCAAGGACTTTGCCTTTCAATTGCTTGTCTCTTTTGCTTTTCGTTTTTGCGTGGGCGATTGTCAACATTCCTTGGGCGCTGCAATTTACTTTCGATTATTTTAATTAAATAAAAATATGCACATGAGTTGGGAAATTAATGGAAACTGCATTGACATAAGCTGATTATAATTTGAGCAGCTGCTGGCAGAGACACACAGGCAGGACAGCTCGTCTCATTGGAGGAGCCCTGAGCGAATGCTTTGCTCTAATTTCCATTTAGAAACCATTTCACTGCGAAGTTGATTAACAGCAGAAATTTCCAATTACCCAAGCATTATAATCAGAAATTGAATGCGGTTCGAGATGGTTTGGGAGTTTGTTTTTATTGAATCACTCTCGACGGATGCTCTGCCGCACTCTCTCTCTCACGCTCTACCCCTCTGCCACTCTCTGCCTGCCTCGCCGTCTGTTGTGCAACAAAGGAGAACACGTGCTCGTATTAGCAACCGGCTAAGTGCTGTTATTCTACAGTTTTACACCACAATTACCAGCTCCCGCGCACACACTCGCACCCAACCATACCCACACACACACACACACACACACTCACCCACTGGAAACGTGTCAAAATCGACACCAGCACATGGTGCATGCTCCTGCGACCCCGATAAGCCATCGTACCTCGTAACTCGTCTCCACCGCCGGATCACACCCGCCCTACGTGCCTCCAGGACCCATGGCTACGTGTCGAATTCCAAATAGCAGCGCCAGTCATAACTGTAAGACAATGTCTGCATGTGATGTGATGACGGGAACGTTGTCACGCAGTCGGTTCGGGGTGCTCTAAGGATCTCCGGAATGAGATTCCTGCTAAATCTAAGCAAGGGGCATGGTCGGAGGCGGAGGTGGACGTGAAGGTGATGCAAAGCAGCGCTAGTTAGTATGTCATGTGCATGTTGTCATGGCATATTTCGTTCAAGACTTACCTTCAGTTTTGCACTCGCACACAGTTTTAGGGGGATTTTTGGTAGGATGGATACCCTTTCAGGGGGCTATTACAGAAATGTTTACAGACATTTCCAAGGCAATACAAGTAGAGAAATCGAGCCTTAAATAACCATATACATGGGACATCTATTTGCTATCTCTGTACAATTGTTAGGACCAGAAACCAATCCTCTTTGATGTGCACATGGCCCTGTATTCATGCTAAAATTTCAATTTCAGTTCTACATAATACTGCCACCAGGGTATATTTATCTTCGGCTCCTTCAAATGGATTTTGTTCTTTCTTGTTTTTGTCATGGCCTTGCAGAAAACTTCTGCCTGCCGTCGTCGTCGGCGTCAGACTACGTCGTAATCATATCAGGGCTACATTCTGGCAGCCTCTCTGCCTCCTGCCTCCTCCCTACAGGCAAGTGTTTTCTCATGTTAAGCAGAAGCGCTACAACGTTGCCTTTCCTTGGTATGGAGCAGATTCACTCTCGTTGTTTTGCTTGTATCTCACTTGGCCTTGTCTGCAGGCCGTATGCGAAAAAAGGATTATGAAAACAACTTAACATGCAAAAACAGGGCCAAAAAGAAAAACCAAAACTGAATTTCAAATAATCAACAACCTGCCCTAGAGCTAATCGTTATGAATCAAGCACCTTAGCCACAACCAATTAGGGAAAGAAATCTGAATAACTGAAAGCTTCAACTCAAGGGGTTTTCCAACCATCCATCCATCCATTTATCTATCAATCTGTATGTAGAGAGTTTTTTCACTCTCACGTGGCAGCATTTCTTTCTGTGTTAATAAAGTGACGACAGATTGTGGAACATGTGTCACTCACACAGATACACAGATGCAGATACGAGTGCAGACACCATTTTGTTGTCAATTATTTTTCCGCCAGCAGTCAACATGTTTTGAATGTAGTCTGCCACCCACATAAACCAGAAACGACCAAACGAACGAACAGGAACCCTCCTCTTGTGTCAAAGCACTCAACCTTTGACACACTTGCAGTTGTGTGGCCCACGATGACTTCGAACTCCTCCGAGAGGAGGATATCCCAACTTTGGGGCATGCCGCCATAATGAACACAACTGGCGCCAACAGCGCCATCAGCGCCATCAGCACAGAGCGCGAGGGTACTGCATGTTAATTGCCAAAAATAAAATAAAGCCAGCAGCGACAACAATTCCGAAACGGAATGAATGCGTCGTCGCTTTTTTTCCTTCACTTTGGTACAAAAGTATTTTAATTACTTCGAGCAGTCGGCGGTGCTTGGATGGGAGGAAGAGGAAATTAAGCTAACGACTGAAGGTTCTCCGATCGCATTGTGTAACTAAATGGGGGAATTTCGTACAAATGAAATTTATAATCATAGCAAACATACGGAAATAAGTCAGAGATAAGCAACACAGAAGCAGAGTTTACTATAGAGTTGCCACCCCTGCAGCTGTGTTGACTAACACTTTTTGAGGCAGAGTTGCTTTGCCCAGCATACCACCGACAACCAATAACATTTTCTTTTGCCTTCAAATTTATACTAACATTTGGTATTCAGACTGAAGCTCTTGACGAACTACTACTGTCATGTCTAAGGAAGAAACAGGAGCGGGTCCTCCAGAGGCGGCCACCACACCCAGAAGGAAGTCCGGCGGCGGCCGAATTGGAGGCGGCGGAGTCGCTTACATGGAATCCACCAAAGATAACAACATTAGGAAGGCCGAGGAGAAGCCCAAGAAGCAGCTGAACGATCCACGCTTCCGCATCCGACCGCTGCAGCAGGTGGTCTCCGCATGCACGGGTGGCATGATCACGGCCCTCTTCATGACGCCGCTGGACGTGCTGAAGACGCGCATGCAGATGCAGCAGTCGCCCTCGAACAAGTCCTTCTTCTACAGCAACGGCCTGATGGATCATCTCTTGCCCTCCCGCCCCGATGGGGCACACCAGCCGCCGAAACAGTTGTTTACCAACTCCTTTGACGCCTTGTTCAAGATCAGTCGGATCGAGGGACTCAGTGCTTTGTGGTCGGGCCTGGGACCCACTCTAGTATCGGCATTGCCCTCGACCATCATCTACTTTGTGGCCTACGAGCAGTTCAAGGCAAGATACATCAACATCCATGAGAAATACTTCAAGAGGACCATCGATCTGGAGACGATGTCCTCCTTTAAGCCGGGGGAACAGCCATTACCGGTGGTGGTGCCAATGCTTTCTGGTGTGACGGCACGGGTCTGTGCCGTGACTGTCATCAGTCCCATCGAGCTGGTGCGCACCAAGATGCAGGCCCATCCCATGAGCTATAGCCAGATGTTTGGCTTCGTGAGGAATGTGGTGGCCCTGCAGGGATTCTGGGGACTGTGGCGAGGACTACCACCCACAATACTCAGAGATGTGCCCTTCTCTGGCATCTATTGGCCTATCTACGAGCACACGAAGCGGCGTTTTGGCAGCAGCACGCAGCCCTCCTTCGGGCTGAGCTTCGTGTCTGGAGTGCTGGCGGGATCAGTGGCTGCTCTGGTCACCACGCCCTTTGATGTGGTGAAGACCCACGAACAGATCGAGTTTGGGGACCGTGTGATCTTCACGGACTCACCAACGAAGGAGATGCCAAAGCGATCCACCTTTGGCTGGCTGATTTACATCTATCGCACGCAGGGATTTGCCGGACTCTTCGCAGGCTACGGACCCAGACTGTTCAAGGTGGCCCCCGCCTGTGCCATCATGATATCCACGTTCGAGTACAGCAAGTCCTTCTTCTTCTACTACAATGTGCGGCAGCACAACGAGGCTCTGCTGCTGAACAACCCCGATGCTAAGCTGGTGGAGGAGGACGACATTGAGTAGAAGTCGTCTCCATGGGAATCCATCCCCATTGTAAATAAACGGCGCATATTTTATGTAAACCCAATACCGAGGCAGAATTCAATATCCCAATTAATTTGCGTGACGCTTTACGTGTTACGTCAATCAGTCGCGGGGTCGGCGGGAAATCAATTTGCATTTTCACAGCCTAAAGACTCCGGAATCCAAAGGATCCTTTGGCCTGTTGCTTCCTGTTGCCGCTGTTGCCGCTGCTGGCGCTTCTCCTCGGTTGACTTTTAATGGAATATTCATTCATTTGCATTAACTGCAATTTAAGCGAGTGCCAAGGAAATTAAATACAATTTCCAGCGAACGAGTGGGAAGCAGAAACAAAGTTGTGGAGGCACAACGAATCCCTAGAGAATTGAAAACTTTTTCCACACATCTCGAGCCTGCCCCAAATGCATTTTCCACTTGAAGTTTTTCCCTTAGCTATAATCGAATCGTGAAACACTTTGTGTGCGCGAGGCATTCAATTGTTTGCCCGGTCACGTTTCACCACAGCACTTTTCCCGGGCCCTCTCCCGCGCTGCAAATACAATTCGTGCACTCCACGGCCTGCCCCACGAGTAACCGAAACTACTCCTATATTTCGGTGATTGAGTGGAACGGACGGCTTATCCTGTATAACCCACAATCGAGAAATTGTATCAAAACTAAGCGGGCGCAATTAAGGGGTACTTAATTGCATTTCAGTAGCAGGTCTTTCTCTCTCTGCCCCTGGCTGTTCCCCTCCGCAAGCAATTTCCCAAATAATTCGCCTACAAAAAAAACTGTCCAAGCGAATATTTCATGGCATTTTTTCATTATTCTCTTTTGTTTTTATTAAAGAGCAAACACATAGAGAGAGGAGAGAGAGAGGGAGTGAACAAAGCATAGCCAAGCACAATATACCAAAACAGGCAGTACAAAACAAATGAGAAAAGAAAAAGAAAATATATATTTTCTTATTTCCTGCCATTCTTTTCTGTTACTCGACCGAAAAAACATAAAATATGAAGAATTCCCAAGCCAGTGATGAGTGCGGAACTCGCTGGACAGTGACTTTCACATATAATTTGTATTGATATTTGTACTGTTTTCGTTATATGAGCAGAACTAACAATGAAAATGTGGTACTGTGTGTTTCATTCATTTTGCATTCAAGGATCAGATCTCTCTGCCATCTGTGTGACATAATTCATCATAATCGCATGATTCCAAGTCCCATTTGACAATCATTCCTAGACAAAAATGAACTTTTAATGGCTTCCCATTAAGCAATTCACAAAAGAATACTAATTTAGTGAAAAGTAGTTGTCTTCCCCTGTCTAATTGTGCAGTTGATTTTCCATGAAAATCACATTATTATTATTAATAAAAAAAATACTTTAACATCCACAAGCGGTGGTGTCCCGAGGCCCTGGGGGGCATCATTTAATGTTTAACATTTTATTTCCCCCTTTCCTTTTTTTCGTATTTCCTTTATTGGTCTTCTTGTTATTCTCTTGTTCTGCTGCTCCACGAAAATTGCCAATAAAGAGAATTAAAATATGCTTTCATAAAAATAATTGAAATTAAATTTAAGTGAATATCTCATTTGTGTGTGTGTGTGTGTTCCCCCGGTGTGGGTCTGTGTGCGTGGGGGACCAATTTTTCGTAACCATACACATGCACAAGGACCTCTTTGCAGTCCTTTTCTCATCGTTTTTCCCGACGGCCTCCAGTTACTTTAGCCCATTGTTGTAGTTGTAGCTGTAGCTGTGTTCCTGGTGTCGGTTAAGGGGGCGTGGCACTTGTCTATTTATTTTCTGCAGGCTGTTGCTTGCTACCGCTGCCATTGCTTCATGCTGTATTTTTTTGTTGTCAGCATCAAAAATATTTTCCCTGCCAGAAACAAGAACAAGAAGAAAAGTATAGAAAAAACAGACAGGAAAAAAGCTGTTGATAGGAAGAACCCGTCCATCCTGCCGTCTGGTTGTCCGTCAGCTGTCCCTCGGCCATCCTTCAACATTGGGCCCGCTGTCAGTGGAGCACCCAGGACCAGATTCAGCCCCAGAGTTTCATTCCCTACTTTTTTTGTATGCCCTCCCTCCTCCTCTCTTGTTGTATTGTATTTGCATTTAATTGTGGCATTAAAAATACACGAGAATACGACCCAATGCTCGTACAGCAGCAACAGCAGTGGCAGGGCCGGGTCGGGATCTTTATTTATGGCCCATGGTCTATCTCATTCTGGCCATGTTTTTTATACGCTTCAGCCACTGGACATTGTGTGGGCGTGGCCTTGCGAATGTATACACAAACTGTGGAGTGGACAGCAGTGGCGGTGGTGGAGCGCCATGAAAATGATTTAAGATTGGATTATTGGGTGACAAAGTGTGAAGATATTGAGGCCTTGAGTCGCTTCGACTCTGTCCCCGATTGACGACTAATGAACTGTTAATTGACTAATCAAATCAAAGCGACTAAGCAGCTGGAAATAGTCCTTCGTCCTTGCCTCCTTGGCTCCTGGCTTTAAGACCCAGTTTAAATGTGCCTGAGCTAGGTATTCGTTTTTCTTTTGACCAACTTAGCAGCAGTTTTCCCTTTGGCATCAACTGCATTCCCCTTGAAGTTTCCGCAACTATTTGCTTAATTGTTTAATTTTATGCGCAGAGTTTTGCTGGCTGAAACTTTATTAAAACGCGCCATTCTATGACTTTCATTGGGCAACCAACCGGAAAGCCTTCCCGCCCTTTAGTTAGTTAACATTTCCCACGAATTTTCTATTTCGCCTTTTCTGTTTGTTTTTTGTGTTTCTTTTGCTTCTTGGCCAAACATCCGTTTTGGACGGAGTTCGGGTCTTCTTGAAGGCTTCTAATTGTTGGCACTTCCAGTGCATGAAAAAGGAAACGATTTCCAAGCGCCTCGCGGCTGACCTTGCCACCCCCAAAAACCTCCAGCGAGTGTTTAATTAATTTTTAGAAAAGAGCCAAATAAATGGCCGAGGGTGCCCCTTTCCTTTTTGGAGAGTCTAAAAATGAAATAATGGCACAGTGGACCAGCCCAAGTCTATTTAAAAATGAGGCAGAATTTTTCACACCTCATGGCCTTCATGCGTCACAGGAATCCATCCCATTCCTTAGATGTTCAGACGAAAGGAGCCGCGGGCTGCCTCCACTGCCTCTACCAGCATCTTTAAAGGTCGAAAAAACATTCTATTTTTTTAATTAGCGAACCCTTTGTGTGCGGGGCTGATGTGGGCCGGCGTGTTTGCACTGTACCTGGAACACGCAGGATTTTTAATTAAAAAATACAGGATCAAAATTGACAGGATGAAAAAATAATGTTTACCTTGTTTGCCACCGTTGTGTCGGCGCGTTGGCGTTGCTCCACCCTTTCGACATGGATTTCTTTTTGCCACTTGATTATTCAGATTTCACATGCTGAAAACGGTTAATTGTAATCATTGTGGGGCACTTTCCACTGACCGCTTTTCCAAAACTCTAATTGCGGTTAATTTGGCTCTTTATAAATGCAGGCATTTTTCTCTCTTTTACTCTTTTTTAGTCTCTCTCTCCCTCCCTGTGAAGACCACAAGTTATGCGAGGATATTTTACCTTTTTTCTTCTTTTATTTCTAGCAATTTTCCCTTTTTCGTGTTGTTTTCCTTTCTTTTGGCCGACTAAATTATTTAAGCGATAATGGGGCGTAAAAGTCATAACTTTAGGGGTTTCCTTGAAGGTCTCTCGACCAGCGACCGGCAGCCGGGGTTCTGGCACTGTCAAGTGCATTAAACATGAGCCAAGAGCTCTCTGTTCATTGTTCATTTCAGGGCCAGAGTTAATTTGCTTAGCCATTTGTTGTAGAACAGAACAGAATGCTTTACCCATTTTGCCTATTTCAATTGTAATTTATGGTAATCGCTGTCTTAATAACAAACCAATTAGAAACTTTGCCATAATTTAATCTGATTTTCGTATTTGCTAAAGGCTTCCTCCAGCAAACTTGTCCTTCCATCTCGAGTGTTTTCCTAGAAAGAAGGCAAAACTTAACGATTTTTCCCTTTTATTTTTGTTCTTCTTTTATTTTTTTGTGCTGCTTGTCTTACTTTACGCTACGTCTGTTCTGTTTATGAATAATTCATGAGGTAACTTTATAAAAATAACGCACAAATGGCACTAAAACAAACCTGGAAGGCGGAAGGAGCTTTCCGACCTTTGAGCAGAATTTGAAATGCCCTAAAAGTGTTTTAGGTGCAAGCGGAATGAATTGAAATGTAATGCCAAGTCATCTATTTATATTAGGGTATAGCCAACTGAATTCTTTCTCTAATGCATGACAAATTACCATGAAGTGTAGCCAAACTAATGTGCCATGTCTTTCCCTCTCTTCTCTAGAATTACTACAAGTAGGAATTTTCCTGCGAAATACTTTGTCCTTTGTCTCTACAACCTGAGAAAATGATGTTTAACATTTTCTAGGTGCGTATGTGTATGTCTAGCATCAAAAATAACGTTTACTATGAACAGAGAAATATGTACATGGATGTATTTGAACAAGAAGAGCATTGTACTGCCAGCGGGCATGTGGGGGCAGGTCATGGGAAGGCAAATCTGAAAGCAGCTTAAAGCTTTAAATAATGTAATAAATTATTAAACTTCTTTAAGAGCGCAAGAGAGAGAAAAACAAAACAGTTTCGCCATGGAAATTGGCAGAAATGGTCACTGGCAATCGTTTAAGTGCAATTTGCATATTCAACAGATTTTTCAACAGAAACCAACAAGGATCCCAGCATATCATATCAAATCAGGGGCAGAGTATGTGTTTCGGGCGGGGCACGGCTACAGCAAACTTTTGAGTTTCACCTTTTTTGTTTTTTGTATTTTTATGTTGTTGTTGTTTTTTGTTCGGGGCTCATCAAAAACTTTGCTGCGGTTTGACAGTGTCTGTACAATTTGCATAACAGACTGGGAGATGCGGAGAGAATTGTTAAATTTTTATTTTGATATCACCTCATATGCAAATGAGTCTGGCAGGAAGTGGAGGTTGAGAATTTGAATGGACTTCCTTCCTTTCTAGAACAAGTTGCTTCATTATGTCAGAATGAGGAAATTAATCAAATTAAGATCAGAGAATGCTGATGAATATTCCGAGATTCCCATTAGAATAATGCATAAACTTTGGCACGTTTTGCTTTTGCCAGCAATCTAATTGTGGTAATTGAATAATAAATCTATCAAATGATTTCCCATTTTCCCATCTCTGGATTCGATGCTTTTCGTGGAATCATGAGCAGAGGATTCAACTTCAACCTCCCCCCTAATTAGATGAAATTGTATAATCTGCCAAAAATGCGGTAAGCTGCTTATAATTCATGATAATAACCATCATCAGCATTGCTCAAAGTCGGTGCATAATTATGTAAGCGGCTTTGAAAAATGTGTCATTGTCGTAAGGAAAATACGTCAGTAAGCTGATATTAATTTCGCTTGCTCATTTTAATTGTAATTTTCCTTTCGCGGAAACACACAGAAATACGCTACACGCCACATGGCATACGCGGTAGGAGTGCCGCTCCCACTCCTGGTTCTGGTCTGTGTTTTGTGGCTTAATTTCATATCGTTTACCTTGACAACAGGGCATGGGTACATCACCACCAAGCACACACCAAAGAAGAAGGTGACTGGGAGACAACATGATGACGCTGATGGGCAATGACAGGGAACAGCGACACCACCATGGACACGGCTCTGGCAATGGCAGGCAATGTCTGCTGACAGTCAGCTTTCGCCATGCCAGAGAGCCCTGCCGGACCCCACGTTGTGAACACTGATATGAACAGGCCATGGAGAGATAGAGAGAGACGGCGGAGTCAGTCCGAAAATATGTCTGTCTTATAAAATATGTTGAGCACTGTAAAGCGTGTCAGCACTAAGTTGCTTTTATTTTTAAACATATTTCCAGCTAGCTTTAGCTACAGTCTGCTCTATAAATATTACATGTCGACTGAATCAAGTTCAAATTACAATTCAGGATGGCAAGTCACTTTCCTAAGGCAAAAGTTGTCAACGCCCGTACCCTCTAATCTTTTTTGCAGCCCTTGTAATTTAGTTTGCACTGTTTTTTTGCATCTCTGCAGCTGGGGGACTACGACTAATGACTTGGAATTTGTTGCCCGCCAGCCAAATGAGCATGTGTGTGTGCTCTGGCCTGTCTCTCGGGCAGATGTTGTCGCCATTAACGCCTCGCACAGGCCAAAAAATAGAAAAAGCTGCAACTTAAGTGCAACAGAAGCGTAAAAATCATTAAGCTCCAGCTGCTGATGCTGCTGCCCCCGCAGAACGCACGGACTGACACAGAGCCACGTACAGAGAGAATGAGAGACTCCCAAAGAGACAAGCTAACTGACAAAGACAGAGAAAGAGAAAAGAGCAGAGAGCAGAGAGAAGAGAGAAGAGAGGCGAGAGAGCTCTAGCAGCTGTATCCTTTTGCATGCCGTCCAACATGACGTATGAGTTATGCTGATAAATTGCATGCAACATCACTCATACAAACCATCAGCTTTAATTACATCAAGCGCACACGAGGCACAATTTAATGCGAATATGTTGTAATTTTATAATAAAAGTCAAAGTCGGTTGGGCCAGCGGATAAGGATATATTTTATACCATTCAAAATTTACCTAATATGTTCTTGAAACAAATGAAATGGGGAAGATCTACCATGACTGCCAATGAAATTACTAATCTTTTTCATATTTCGGTAGTTTAGGTACGAAATTTGTTATGGCATTGCGTACCGAGTTCCATAAATTCCCGAACCAATCTTTGATCCGCTTGCTCCTAGGAGGTGTTTTGGATTCTCTCAAAAGTTGCAGCACCATTTTCTCCAGCTCTTCTTCTCGGCAATCTGGGAGGAATATCATAGATTTTAAAGTCCTTAAAAAGGATTATGTTGTGCCCTTACTTTTTGGCGATTCATCTGTACAATTGGACTTATAAACATCCAAGGAAGAATCAGAATCCACATTATTTTTCGGGCCTTGGGTTTGATTTAGTCAATGGGCCTGTAGTGAAAAGTTTACATTCAAAATGTCATATTATCAAAATCGTGTGTTCTAGTCGCCTTGCGTCGTGTTACTATTGGAAACTCATCCTTCTCGATAAAATCTGGGGAAACTTTTACGAAAACAGCTGAAAGAGCGAGGACTGCCAGGAGATATGGTCTCAGCATCTTGAAATCTCTGGTGGAACTAAACCAAGAAGCTGCAGCCAAGTCAAGTGAATCAAAATGATATTTTCTGCTGAATTTTTAAAGATTTCAATACTCCCGCAGTTAATTCGTTCGTTCAGCTCTTTTTTCACAATTATATTCCGCAATTTTCACGCCTGCACACAAAAGAAGCGACCATAATCATGGCCATAAAAGGGCAAACCGCAAAGCCAACTCGTTTGTTTGTTGCACAATGCCCCTTAATGAACAACGGAAATGGCTGGCCACTAAAGTGCAGTCCCACTAAAATCGTATAAAAATAAATCAAACGAATAGCCACTAAAAAACGGGGATAGGGATAGACTTTTTTGCTCATACTCTTCACTAATTGACGATACTTCGGCGGAAACACGTACGGAAGCACTGTACTCATTCATTACCGATGAGTTTTGTCGTACTATCTCCATATTCGTATATGCCCATTTATGTGTAGGGTAGTGTTCGAAAGAACACAAAGAGCAACAAGCGTCGTCGACACATGCAATTGTCAATTTCATTTGTTGTGGCACTTTTCATAACGTGCCTAAGAGCGGGGCCCTGCCACAGAACCCCATTGTGCAACGCTTCAAAAAGGACAATGTTCTGACATTGCTGCTGCTACTGCTACTGCCGTCGTCTGACACCATATATGCAGATACAGATACAGATTCAGGATACAGAAGGCTCGTAAATTTGTGCTGACTGGTAAATAACGATGCAATTGACTTGAAATCGTGGCCGCATTTATTGAACAATGAGTGAAGGATGCTCTGATATGGAAAATGAAATTCTAGAGATGGCTGACCGTAAAATGGTTTATAAAGAATGCTTAAATGAGTGTATTAATCCCCTAAAGTAATCCCTGCAAGAATGTTTTAATGCATTTAATATCCAATATGAAATGTTACTCGAAAATGTCATCATTAATTTCGCATTGTTCATCTCCAAGGACACCTTTTACATTAATTGATCCGATATCCATTACGATACTTCCGTTATCACGCTGTCATCCCTGGCTCTCACTCGCCTCCCTCGGGTCCCTGGGACGTGCCTTTTTGTTGCCTTTTCACACACACTTTATTTATTTATATATTTTCTCTTTGCTGCTTGTCTCTTTACAGGGATTTCTCCCCAGTTTTCTCGCCCTCCTTTTAAACCGTAAGCTGTATTCATTTTTTGTTTATCAATATTTGCTTTTTGTATTGATATGGAAAAAAATGAAACTTTTATTAATGACCAATATGCGCAGATTTCTTTTTCGCAGCCTTTTATTTAGTTGGCTCTCAACGCGATTTTCCAGTGAGTTTTCCTCTTTTCGAAAATGATGCAATGCAAATGTTCATTTTAAAAGCTTTTTTCATGCCTTTAAGTGCGTGTCTGCCTGTTTTTTAGGTGTACAAAAATATTGTTGCACAGTGACATTGAAAGGCTGTCAAATATTTATGTATATTGTATATATTTTCACGATTTCTTATCGCGCGCTCTTTTTTTGCCCCTCTCGCTCTCTGTCGATTGTTTGGGATATTATGCATTGTCCAATTTGGCATTAATTTAAATGATTTATTTTGTTTCATTCCATTTTACGGATATGTTGCCAGCCACACAAAAGACTCTGCGGATCATGATTGATGGACAAATGGGTCGTCAACATTTTCCAGGCAGCAGCAACAGCAGCGGCATCGACAGCAGGCGTACGGATTTAATTTGATTGAAAAGCAAACCGAAAAATCAATTCAAGCTAATGGATTTTCCAGCACCGCACTAGGCCATAGATACCTACTCCAGCCTCCCCTCTCAAATTTCAGAGGGACTCTTCTCTTTTTTATTTAGGCTTGGGTCCTGCAGTCATTTTGCATCGACAGCTCGACAATCGATTTCGGAGAGGGGTGGTTGGTGGTGGGCTAAGCAATTTTTCAATAAACAATTTACAAAGAAAAAATGTTTGCCATGCCCTTGGGGATATGATGGGGGGTGGATACGAGCAGCCTTTGTTGCTTATTTGATGCCTGATCTGTTGTCGTTTTGCAGGCAGTAAATATCTCGAGGGCAAAACCGAGGAAAATCCTTTTCTGGGGGACAGCACAGCACAGCAGTTATTCATGGCTCATTTGAATAATATTCAAAGCTCGTTCCATTGGAGTCGTTGACACTGACGTCTGCAAATATTCGGCCTTGGCTCTTGGGCTTCATGTTAATTAGTTGTCTGCGCATTTAAAACTTAATTAAACACTGCCCCGGCTCTTAATTAACAGTATTGGCAGCTGGTATTCTGCCAGAAACAGACCAGTGGCATGTGGCACACGGGGCAACAGAGTGTGAAGTGTGTTGCCACCTAACTGTCGGGCTTCATTAACATCCAGTCGGTTCAATGGAGCTGTGGCATTGACAGCCCGTCTAGCAGGATTGGCAGCTTCAAATCAGATCAAAGGATGGGGAAATTATATTCTTTCCTTGGTTCACATATACGTTTGGCCACAGCTAGGGCAAATGGCTTTAATTTTAGAGGAGCGTTCCCCATGGAGCTGGGAGTGGCTGCCTGTCGCTGGCAATTAACCATAAAGCTGTTGTCATTCCCTCGCACCATTGTTTGTGCCTCAACTTGTGGATGTTGATGGGTTTTTTCTGTGCAACACTGTTGCTCCTCTGCTGTTGCTTCTCTGCTGTTGCTGGTTGCTGGTGAAAAATGCATGAGATAGCCGGAAGCGGCAACCACCAGCTGCGTTTGGCTCCTGCCCTCTGCCCCCTGCCAAAGGGTCTTGTGGGATGGACGTTGGCATGGGGCTGCCGCCAGTTCTCTAGCCCTGTGTTGGCGTGCATCTCTCTCTACCCCCCTTTCTGTGGAGTGTGCATCGCTGTGTGTGGAGGGAAGGAATGTTGGAAATTTATACAATAAACGCTTGGCAGGTTCAGCACAGTTGCCTCATGCATCAGTCGGTCCCAACTTCACTTCACTGTTGTCCCTGGCTTGTCTTTTCTTCGCTTAGCTTTTCCTGCACTATTTTCCTCTTGTTGCTCAATTTTCCTGCTTTTTCCTCCAGTTTGGCTGCGTTTTTGCTGCAGTTTCCTCTGACTCCTACACACACATTTCCCTTTTGCTTTGCTGCACAACAAAAAACATAATTAATTTTTATGGTTTGCCTTTGCGTTGGCACCTCTTTGATGCGCTTTTGTGGTGTGGTCAGCAGGGGACTCCCTGGATTCCCTGGCGATACCTACTGAAACAATATAAAAATAGCACGGGATGAGGTGTTCGCACCTGTTTTATGACTTCGTAAGTATTCCTTTGGTTGAATGAAGAAATCCAACAGACAGAAAGTGGAAAAGGCATCCTCAAAGAGTGCCGGCACTTTTATTCACATTTATTTTCATATCCTGAATATTATTCATTGAGTTTACACCCGGTTAACCACATTTGATGGCCGTTAGAGGCAGCCTATAAACATTTACTGCCGCCCCACAATAATAACTACTTACGGCCCCATAAAAAGAGTCAACCTCAACTCTTCTGGTGACTGGCCCGTAAAGAGTAAGTCCGAGGCAGGGCCCAGAGCCAAACCCACTGTGCATTGTGCACAGTACAGAGCACTGACCGAGTGGTTGGCCATTTAATCCTGGCTCTCGCAAGAGCGCATCCTCTGGGTTTCTTTTGCGCAATGATGTTATTGCTGCTGCTTGTTCATCCATTGCTGTGGCAAGCAGGTGAGAAGTCGAGCATGGCACACACTTTACGTGGCAGCCACCGGAGCTGCAACCATGCAGAACCGCAGCAGCAGTAGCAGCAGCAGCAGCAGCAGCAGCAGCAGCAGACCCCTACCCCAGCAGTGGCAGACCCACAGAGAGCCACCCCCCACTCACTCACTCATTCCTTGTTGGCACTTCAGGTACAGCTTCAGTTTGAGTTCCTTTGTCTTGCCTTTCATAACAGTAAAACAGTAATAAGAATAATAAAGTAACGGAAAACACGGAGGGAAACAGCAACGCGAAGGGCCGAAGCTTTAGATACACTTAAAGATTGCTTTTACTATTATCTATTGATGATCATTCATGGAAATTCATGGACGTTTATTAAACGGTGACATATGTATGTATACATACAACCTGTGGGATTCGGCAGCGTGTTGTGCAATGATTCTGTCATATTTATTAACAATTTTAAACCTTAATGACACAAGCATTAATTAAATATGTTTGTATATTTTTCAGTCTGTTTTATGTATCCTTCTCCGAGTCTCAACTGCCTTAAGGAAGGGAAAATCCAATAAAAGATTAAACTAAAAGAGCAGAAGAGAGAAAAAGTGTAGTCTGTTCCGCTGACGTCGGCGAAATATTTTTAAATATTTTATTGTTTAATTCATGTAGTTGTATGTGTGTGTGTGTGTGTTTGTGTATGCCTTGTGCGAAAAGTTTAATGGCCTGCAACGCTTCGCTTCACATTATCATTACAATTACGAGTATTCCGCTTGAGTTTTCCCCAGTGGAAAATCGCCTCTCCAACCTTTGCCCACTCCATCTTTTGCACCACAATTTTCGCTCTCTCTCTCTCTCTCTTTCCTTCTCTCTCTTTTTCTGTCAATTCGAGCAGGTATTAATTATAAAGCCCAATTGGGGTCTTGGTCATAAACACAGAGCATCTTGCGTATTGCAGTTCATTTTCAGCTTGGATTGTGGTCCATTAACCGTGGGTCTGCGCGTAACCGCGGATCACACCGATACTTACGCACCCACACAACCACACACACACTCACACGAATCCATGGATACGCACTCACACTCATTTGCACTTATAAATACTTATTTGGAGAACAATAAAGTGCAATTATAATTCGTTATCTGGGAGCGGAACTGTACGTCTGAAATAAGCATTTTAATTAATATTTTTTCTGCGAGTTTCTGCGGATTCTTTTAAGCGAAATGCTGCTGATTCTGGCATTTGCCAAGGCAATACTTTGAGTAGTTTAAGTGCTGCTGACTCAGCGAATGTTTTTTGAACAAAACTCTTTAAATTTGTAACCAGTTACTAATTTTTCCAATAATCAAGCAAACAATTATTAGGTCACAGTCAGTTGAACTCCCCGGAGGCTATCGACTTTTCACACACAAGCACTCGTGGCTTTCCGCTCCATTTTTAGCTTCAAGTTTTCCATTTCCGTTTTGGCGCCTTCTTCCTGTCTGCAGCCTCAGAGCCCATTTCCACTTCCACTTCCACAGTGCCAGTGCCCATTTCCAGTCCCAGTTGCATAATATTTTATTATCCCCAACGCCTATCTGCATTGTCCTGGCTCTGGCAGAGGCAGTGTCTGCACTGCCCCCATCTTTCCAGGATATCTGTGAATATCCTTATAGTTATTTTGGCGCTGTGTAGCAGAATTATAATCTTACAGCGGCTCTAACAAGTGCAAGTGCGGCTCGAATTTAATATTCCTCGCACTCATACTCGCTCTGGTACTCTCTCCTCTCGCCTTTTGCTGGTTGTCCTTGCTGGTTTGTTGGTTTTAAGTTTTTGTGTTTTTCATTGTATGGGAAGAGAAGGGCTCTGGGGATTTGGTTTCTCGGGGATTGGATTGGGCTGCTCCGCTGCTTGCTTGCTTCTGTGTGTTTGTGTATGTGTGTGCCTCTTGCCACATTCAGCAGACGCTTAAATCCTTTACACAAGCTGTTTGCCGCGCATAACGAAATAAAATAAATAATCCCGTTTAATGGAAAGGCACCGAGAATGAGCAGCGTCAGACTCAGAGAGGCAGAAACGCACAGAGAGAGGGCGAGAGGCACAATGGTTGCCGAGGCTGAGTCAGAGGCAGAGCCACACTGGGAATAGTGGCAGCAACAATGCCGCAAAGCAGCGCATTTCCTTTCCAATTTTCACTGCTGCCTCAGCTCCTTTTCACCATCTTTTCCTGCTGCTGCTGATGCTCCTTCAGCTCCTTTCGCGTGTGTATTGTGCACACGTACGCGGCTTAAGATTTTCGCCATTCATATCGTGTTCTGTTGCCTGGTGCTGATTTAAAGGAAGAAAGGAAGGACCTTCTCGACTCCCCACCACACACTCATCGCCATCGACATCCTGTTCAATATGCATTTGGCTGTAGTTAATGCCATCTTGGGAGTAACTGATTGCCACAGTCGGCCCTGGGACCGCTCCCTGGTATGCCGTATTATGCATTCAAATTGATGCACGTTCGCTACTTTTTCTACCTCCAACTCTGCCACTGAATGCAGCACATGTGCTGGGCGCTGATTAAAGTCTGCCACATACACGTAATGCGAGGACTTGAGTCTTGGTTTCCTGACTCTCCCGCACACAGCAACCCACTAACTTAACGAGCACTTAACTGGCTTCGGGAGCTTCGTTGCCCTACTGGCACAGCGCTGCCTCTGGTGTCAGCTTAGCTCTAAATGTTAGGTTTAATTAAATATGAGCTCATAATCGAGTGGATGTCCTGTGCCCCGGAACATCTGGCCTTTTGCGCGCTCTCTCTCTCTCTCTCTATCATTTTATGGGGCACTTTATCTGTTTAATTAAAAGGTTGGCTCTTAATTGAAATCGCTTCTGATATTTGAGCTGTCACAATTGCCAGCTGACTGACCCTCGGCAGAGGACAACACAGAGCAGAGCTGCCATAGAGGCGAATGATTTGTGTAATTGCTGTGGAAATTATCATTCGATATATGTGGGAATTAACTTGGAGCAGGTCGAAATAATATATGAAGCATTGCCTGGGGCTTAAATATCAGTCATGGCATTGAATAAATTATGTACCGTCTGGCTAAGAAAATCTTCCCCGATTGCCACTACCAATCGCAATCGTTTTATTGGCCAATTCCCAATTGACCTAACACAAGGCCTCCAATGTCACATTGGATTTGATTTGGCTTTTTCCCGGGAAAACATATTTATCAAACACCAAGGCGTTGCTGTCGCCCTCCCTCTCACACACACTTTGTGTGCCAAAGACTTTTCAATTTGAATAAACGAAAATGTTGGGTAAATATTTGATTTATTTTCGGGTGACCTTTGTCAAATAGACACAGACACAATCCGGCAGATTCCCAACATTCCCACAGACAACAGACACACAGCACATTTGTCTCTTTTTATCTGTTTGACATATTCTGCATAGAAAATTGCCGGCCCGAAATTCAATTTTCGCATTTCCTTCTCTCCTCTGTTTGTGTCTTTTTTGAGGCTGCTATATAAAAGTTGATAATTTTCATTTGTGACAAGCAATTTTCGCTTTATAACTTCACTGCCTAACAAGGTCAGACCCCCCTGAAAGTGGATTGTGGAACCAATTCGGAATAATCTAAGCCAATTACTGGCAACGCTCTAGAGTCGAGTTGAGTCCCATCGCTGGCTCCAGCAAGGTCATCCCAGTCATTCCGGGAATACGAGCAAACGATTATTACTGCATTAGGAGCTCCTCCGTTCCTTTCCGTCCGGGTTGAACGGTGCTACAAACGCACATGTGAGTCGCATGCAGATAAGCAAACGTAATAGAAACAGATTACGGGCAACCTCCTCCTACCCAGACATCACTGGGGAACCATCCCCCCTGTCCACACTCCCCACTCCCCCCACTTATCCGTAACATAATCGTAAAAGTCAAAGCTTAGCTCAATGCTAGATTGCAGCGTTTTGTGGGTGGACATTTTTTAAGAGCAAACTGTCAGAGATTCTCTTTCTGGGAAGCAGGAACATGTGACTGCTTGACAAAAGTCATTAGAAATTCCATAAAGAGTGGTAAGGGGAGCATCTGTATGGGTGTGTGTGTGTGTGTGTGTGCGGCCATAAGCTGACATCGTTTGAGCAATTTTGTATTAGAAAAGATTAACTCCACGGCAAATGTGGGTCGCTCTTTGAAGGCAATGCAAATTGCCAAGCGAAATCTTATCCAAAACGAAGCAAACTTCTATCGTTGTCTATCTATGTAGTAGATAGTTCTGGATGCTCGGCTTGGGGCTTGCTTTTCGTTTTCTTTTTCAGTTGGCAACTCAATTGAGTGTAAAACAATTTCATTAAATTGGCAGTCGCACTGGGTGTGTGCTCCCACACACAACACTCTGTTCGTTTGTCTGGGTCTCTGTCGTTTTGCCTCTGGGGCATGTGTTTGTTTTGTGGAACAGCGGCGCCCTCCATTTGGCCACATTCATTTATTGAACAGTCGAACAGTCGCAGAAACCGAATGGAAGCACAGAACTAAACCCAGAACTGAACCCAACGGAATCACACTCAACCTCATCATTGTCGATGTCGTCTGCTCTCCCAGCTTTGTTCTATTTTTATTATTATTTTATTGTCTGGCTGCAGCAGAAGCCATCGTAGCCATCGTTTCCATCGTGGGACATGTGGCAGAGACCCTGACCAAGGACGAGGCAAGTAGGACGTACGAGAATAGACCGAGGACCTCCATTGCCATTGCAATTTATCGCATACGCTCGGAAAACATGTTCGCAGGCATTTTTATCATTTCCGCATTTATATGGTTTCCGCTCGAGCTGCAAGCAAACTAAGAAGTGGCTTTCTGCTTTATTGCCCAGCGTCCTCCTACTTCCCGCTCCCAATGCATTACCTTCTCCTTCTCCTCCTTCTCCTTCTCCCTCTCTGGGGGGAAATGTCCTCTGATGAAGCTCGCAGCTGAAACAGAGACAACATGGACCTACGATTACTCGTGCCGAGGAGCCGAGGAGTCGAATGAATTGTTTAGGTTTAATTTATTGTACTGAGATTGGTTATGGGCTTTTGGACCGGGTCGGGCCCGAAGCCCACTGCACTGCTCGAAACTGCCCATTCCCGAGGGGTCCTGGGGCACAGGTCGAAGGTCGACAAAGTTCTCGGTTTCGGTTTTTACTTTGATGACATCAATTTATTCTTATGAAGATAAATGTTAGTTTCTGCACACATTTGCATGTGTAAAGAAATATTTTAGGCATGCAGAAAACTATGAAAAATATACCCAAAGGAAAGGCAATTAAGTAAAGCCAAAATCAATATTCACTTTTCTTTGATTTTATTTTGAGTTTTTCTTTTTGGTTATGCCAACGAAACATTTTTGTTCTCTTTTCTAGCACTCCATCTAAAGTTCTTTCCTGTGTAATTTTCAATAAAAAAATATAACACTTGAAAGGACAGACGGCTACAAAGGAAAAAAGTACAGCTCTTATATGGTGTCCTGCCTCCTCCTCTTCTTTTGGGGCCACGCACAAAAAAATGGTGAAAGCTCTCAGAGGAAAGGACACAAAAAGGGGCATGCAACCAGCCGGACAACGGAGACTTGTTAAGGGTCAGTAATAAATCTCGGCAGCTTGTGCTGTAACTTAAATTAAATGCTGCAAAATCGGCTGGGCTGGACCCTTGTACAAGAGCGGCAACGAAAAAAAGGAAAAGGCGAGGCAACCTTCCCGCTGCACGCAGCACAGATGAAAAATGAGAGGCAATGAGGAAGGGGCACGTCACACACAAAAAATGCACTGAGACGTGAGCAAACCGAAAAACGAGAACGAAACAAAGAACAACTGAAATTAAATAGAGTTTTCACAAAACTAGCGGGTAAATATGCTGCAATTGCTGCCTCGGTTGCCTGTCATGGGAGGATCAGAACTTCCGCTTTGGTGGTATGCAAACACACACATACAGGGGACAGGAAGTGGATTGGATACAAGTGGAGTGGAGGCCAGAACCCCTGCCCTGATGCCATGTGTAAAAAGTCAGAGAGCCAAAAACGAGACTGCACGTGGCAAACAAACCTGCTGGCCACTTTTTAGCACAAAAGCACGCTAAAATTTATGACTGCCAGCATTTGCGTGTTGGCAAGTTTTTTGCCCGCCCATCGAGCGAAAAAACCACCTGGAAAAAGATGAAAATATTACATTTCACGCACGTATCACATAGAAGTTAGAGTTAAATTGCCAACCAAAAATTTGGGATGAGTACAAATGAAATTTTTGGGCTATTAAAGGGGTTTACGTGCTACCCCCCGAGCATCATATTAAGGACTATTATGCGACTATTCAATTTGCGTTAATGGCCGCCGACCAGCTGGAAATTATTTGTAAAGGTCAATTGACGTCCTCAATTTGGCATAAATATTTGAATGGGATGCCTAAGTATTTTGCGATGCGATGCAAAGCGGCTTACACTTAATTTGATATCGCGCCCACCCCGCAAATTCCATATATTTTCCCCACGGAATGGCTGACTAGGGGAAACATCAATTTCGTTTGATTTATTTCATGCGGGTGGGCCTCATACTTGCGATATGAATTATGTGCCACAAAATACTTAAAACGGACTTTAGTTTCTCTCGCTCCTATTTCGGTGGAAATTAATTTTCAAATGCCCGCCCCGAAACTTTCATGCCCCCGTGCGGGCAAAAACCAATCAAAAATTCTGCATTAGCTGAAAACAATTTTTGGGGTGCGCAAAAGTTTCGGCATTCAACATAAATTAAATACTAGCGAAACTATAAAATTGAAATTATGGCAACTGCCAACTAATGAACAGCAATAAAAATAAATACATTCGAGGCATGGTGCACGGGGCACGGGGTACGGGGCACGCAGCAGGAACTTTCTCCTCTCAACTCTTCTATTGCACCTGAATGACTTTGAAGCCGGCGAGCAACTATCTGAAACTGAAACTATGTCAATACATTCTGGGCCCAAAGTCAGAGTCAGGGCGCGTCCATAGACTCCACCACTTTTGAAGTCGCCATTTTTTCGCAAAAAGTTTTCCAACTTTTTGAGAGAAGAAACAAAAGAAGGGATGGCATGATTTGGTGCGCGACTGGCAGTCCTTCGACTGCCTCACAGCAAAGGACGAGCCACACTGAATACGAAGCTGCAGTCGGCACCCGATGGGGTTCGGGCGCTCGGAGCTCGGCTGACAGAGCTTTCGTTCTCTTAGCCTTTGCAGAACTCTCTTTGGTGTGCGTGAGGGATGGCGATATATTGCTTGCGCGGCCAAAACGAGAAGGGTATAGGCGATGCTATCCCGCTTGCACCGCGGAAGCTGTGTGCGGCGAGTGCCACTTGTGACGCTTGGGAATCCCAAATGGTAATAAAGCATGCAACGGCGGCAGAGGCGGCGGAGACACGACGACTCGACTTTCTCGCTGACTTTGGTCCTGTTTGTTCAGGCAGGAGAGGAGAGTCTGCCCTGTTTGTGCTTGCGTGTGCACGGCTGTGCCACATGCAACATTTGGTGGCATTGTTGTTGGGCCTTGTTGACTTGTTTCCTAGTCGCCGCTTGCTGTTTAGGGATTTGCGTCAGTCCAACGCTGGGCCTGTAGGGGCGACAGTGAAATGCATTTCAAGTCTACGAGTACGAGTAAGTGGGACGCTGCAACTGCAGCCCCATTGTTGTTCTTGCTGCTGCCACTGGTGGATTGTTTGTTGCCTGAAAATACACACACACACACACGGAGTGTGGGGGCTGACGACACAGAGAAAGTCATAAAGACACACTGAGACTGCCAGCAATGGAGACGGAAAAATGGATAGACAGTTGAATGGGTCACGTCTGAGCATTTAAGCGGTACAAAAATGTGGGTCAATGGGTTTTCAGTTGCGCTTTTCTTAATGCGACTGCACAAATTGTTTTGTTTACATCACATAATTGCTAATTAAATTAGATTCCATGCGCATAAAGGCACTGAAGGATCTGTAGGGGATTCTTGAGCTACTTCAGATAAAATGGAATGCAGAGCTTTAAGGGATTACTAAATCAGTTCGAGCATATATCTTTAAGAGACTCTTATATCTAGTAATGGGAGGAGATAATTACACAAGAGGTTGTAGGGTATAACTCAGGATTTAGTTCTTCTTGCTAAATAGTTCTAAATTGTTTTTGTATATTACTCAACTTGCATCCCCATTTAATAATTCATCCTCCCACAAAACATCTTCTAAGTATAGATGCCCAATACATTAGAGAATACAGATCCTATGCCAACTTTTAAGCAACTTAAGCCAAAGCCATTGATTCCCTATACACCGGGAGGATCCTGTGCATCTTCGAAAGGTTGTGGCTAATGCACAAGAGGTAGGTGCTTAGGTCACCTGGCGTAAAACAAAGTTTAAACTAAGTTTTGGAGCACCTTAAGCCAGGGCAAACATTTTGCCATCACCAAAATCATTGGGTTGGCGGTGGCTAGCCGAGGGGGCTGGTGGCCGGGGGCTGGCGATGGATGGCAACACGGAAGCAACAACAAAAGCCAAAATCCACGAAATCCCTGGCAAAGTTTCTGGCCAATGCGGCCACATAATAATGGCAACAGTTTCGTTTCACACGCTCCATTGATTAACATGGCCAAAACACACACTCACACACACACGCACACACACACCCTCTGCACTCGGACGTGTGTGTGTATGGCTAATTGAAATTTAATTTAATGAGCGGCGGGCAAACTCCGTGTGCTGGAAAAAGTGTGTAGGGCAACGCTTTTGAAGCGTTTCCCAGCTCTAATTAAATTGCTGGCGATTTATGAATTGCATTTCCCCCAACATAAAAAAGAGAGTGCAGCAGAACACAGAATGGTGCACTGACCAAACCATAAAAATGCCACACAAAACTGGCATTTAGCTAATTGAACATGTGTTCTACTGTATACAGTGCACACTCGTTGGTGTATTTGTGTGTGCTTTAACCCTTTTGCATTTGTTTGAGTTTAGTTTTTGTTTTCCGTTTCAACCCCTTTACAGTTCATTAATATTGAAGGGGAGCGTCCGGGCTTCACACGGAGGAGGGTCAAGTGCAAATTAAAAGCCAACTTGTATGTGTGTGTTCCCTCTACGGTTATTCTCCCTCTCTCATCTCTTTTATCTGTATGTTTTCCACATTTCCCCATTTCCACATTTCCCGAGTGCCAGCTAATTTAAATTTTTTGCTAGTTTCCTGCGGAATTTATGCTTGACAGCAGCAGGTACAGCAGACAGCCACACAAATTGAGGCATAAATTTCGGTGAATTTCTATGCATTCCCTCTTTCCTTGTTGCCCATTTTTTTGCTTCTTTTGTTTAATTAAAACAATGTTATGGCTGCACCAAAAAATACACACATACCCGTATCTACGTCTAATAAATTATTAAAGCCTGGGACATTCTGACAGCCCAAACAATTTCAGTAATGGCCATGAAATTCTTATAACTTTTGATTACTTTTGGATTGAATTCAGTTATAATTACCGGCATGAGTCGTCGTCTCCTTGATTGGACACTCGAAAGTGTTTTCAATTTCAATTAATATACAAGCCACTCGACCAACCCAGCCGCAACCCTATTGCCATCCACATCCACACACACACAAACAATTGAGTCCGAGGAGCACTACTTCAGCTCGATGGCGTCTTGGACCGGAAATCAACTGAAGTGCTGTCTGCCTTTGATGGCTGTCTAGCTTCTGCAGTTTGCCGATGCTGCTGCTGCTGCTGCTGCTGTGGCTGCTGCTTCTCCTTCGCCATTGAAGATGCCTAAGTAAATGCCTTAAACTTTGTTTAAACTTTTGCCCCAACTGCCGGATGCTGGCTGGATGGCAGCGCAAGGGCAGTGGCCAAGAAAATTAGCAATGATACCCTATCATCGGCTTTGGAGCTTCGCTCTGTCTTTCCTCATAATGCCAGCATTATGGAGCGCACAGAGGAAAAGTTAAAGTTTAGTAGCAACAGCTTCTGTTGAGGAAAAAATTCCAACAAGACTTTTTGTGTGACGCCACCGGTGGCTGGAATTTCCGGCATGCTGCCGTAAAAGCCCAGGTCTAAGCAGGAAAATTATTAAACAATGCCCAAGAGGACACGCAATGACGGACGGACTGCAATGACGATGGAAGATGGAACGATGACAATGGGAGCCATGGTGCATGCAGCTATGAAAATGGCAAAATGGCAAAGTGCTGACCTAAGCCAGAGCTTAGACAGAACGCAAAAATGGCCCAGTCAGAAGTCAGTCAGGATGGATAGGCCCAGCCCAGGAATAGGCACACAAAACGACCAAATGACCAACAACACAAAGACAACAAAAAATGTAGTGACACTGCCACTCAACACAGAACTCGAACTCGAACTCGTCTGCGACTGAAACTGGTCCTGAAAATGGTACTGGTACCCGGAGCAAGTGACCGACTGGCAGGCAGCAGCAGAAGAGGGCGAGGGCGAGGACGAGGACATGACGAAGTGTCACAGGCTGTGAGAGCGAGAGTTCCTCTTTGGCTACAAAATCCCAATGTAGCCGGTGATAAGGCCAACTAGAGGGGGCCGAGCCACGTGTTTGCTTTTCAATTTGTGCAGCCATAGCCATAGTCCGGGGATAGATAGGGTGGGGTTTAGGACGAGTAGAATTATGAATAGACCAGCAAAAAACAAAGCTACCCAGCAAGCAGAGATAGGCATCAGGGGATGAGGAAGGAGACATGCCAGGAACGGAGTGGAACGGAGCGTTGGAGCATTCATTGAAGCTAAACAGGCTGAAGGCGGACGTGAGGTAGAGGTGGAGATGGGTCTGGATGGGTCTACGCTTCGATGCCAAAAGGCAAAAGAAAAACAAGTTTTCCGCAAAAAGTTGTACTCGATTTTTGCTCTACTTTAGTTGCCGCTTGCTTGTTTTCCATGCTCTGGCGTTCTTTTGTTTCCATCTGTAACAAGATGCATCGAATGAAATTAAAATGTAAATTCCTTGCTGCACGCTAAAGGTGAAACTAGAGAGATTTTTCAATTTGTCTGGAATATGCCGCATACTCCTCCTTATACGATAAATAAATATCTACATATAAAGAGGAAAGCAGCAATATGTTGACTTTCTGACCCATAAACTTCAGTTTGCCATCCAGAGAGTAGACGAGTCAACAGCAGCAGGCCAAGACGCCCAGAGAGTGCGTGTGGCAGCAGAACGACCAAAACGCCCAGGGAGTGCACTGTGGCAGCAAAAAAGCCAAGCAATGGCAGGAAATGCGGCAGAAGTGCAAGCTGATTTGGCTCCCGTTGCGAAAGAATTTGAAGAATGGATGCTGATGGCTCGCTTGTAAAACAAAACCAAATAAATATATTTTATTGCAGCATAATCTGAACAGATTCATTGTATTCCCGTAGACATTATCTTGTCATAGCACGTCTTCTCCTTTTTTGTGAGCTGAAAGAAATTGGCATCCGTGTAATTCAGCTCGGCATGGTTATGCATCGGTGGCCAAAGAGTGCAGTACGTCATGTTCCTTTAAAGAAAAAAAGTATTTATCATGTTGATTAAGCTCTGTTTAAGCCACTGGTCACCTAATCAGGCTGACCATCTCCACGGCAGAGCACTGAAAATCAATCAGGTTAGCGATCTCCCGCTGAAATTGTGCCTCATAGTCCCTACAGGCCTTTGAGTAGCGTTGATGGCAAGCATAAGAACTGCAACGGGAAATTGTTTAAGCTATTCCGTCGTGGAGTATAATGGAACACTAACTAATTGACTTTAAACTTTGTGTAGCTGGGAAATCGACTCATAACATCGGCATCATCGCCGCGTCGCACCTTCGTTCTCTCCTGTATCTCAAATCTTTCATTCGAGCTCCTTGTTTTGAATTGCGTGAGTTGCATTGAATTGCCTAGGTTGGGAAAGTTAAGGGACCCAGTATCACGCAAAAATCCCGACATGCGCATCGTGGAGTGACGATCAAAGTTTATGGTTTTCCGCATTGCAGTCACTCTGCTCTTCCTATCAATAGGCTTCTCGTCCTCCATTTCGATGGGTATTTTGTATACAAAATATATAATGATATAATGCTATTCTATCAATGTAGTTTCTATATTCATTTGTATATATTTGTATACTTATACAGATTTCGAGTTAAAGTGCAAGGTGACTTCGATAAAGAGCATCTCCTCAGATCAGAGTAGGCAAAGAAGGAAGTTGAACTCGATCATTTCACACTCATCATATATACTCGTATACCGTTTACAATATATCCAAATAGTTAACACATAAACAGAAAAATACATTTATTTTCCGCTAAAATGGATTCCAAAGAGACCATTGTTGGTAGAAAGACAATGGGAGTGAGACAGACCATGGACCCCGTAGCTCTGCGATACTCTCGCTGGTCCTCCACATTCACAATCGATGAAAACTTTACGAGTGGTTTTCCGTACATGGCTCAGCGCCATCCAAAGGACAAGCTACTCATTGTGCCGGGGTTCCAGGACGTGCCTGAAGAAGTTTTTGATCCAAAATTTATACCACCCTATTGCGATGACAGGGAAATGTTCATCGATCCCGATTATGAAACATTTCCTGTGCCACTGTAAGTTTCAACGCCAAGTAGAAGTTTATCTCAAACTGTGTACCTTTTCGTCTAGGAACGTGCGCTGTCTGGAGCGCTATGGCGAGGCCAAGCGACTTTATAATAGGCAACTCAATCGAGAGCTCAAAAAACTTATAGAGAATCAACCAACGGCAGATTGTGCCTGGCAGTTTGTGAGGTAAGAAATTAAATGTTTTGCCAAACAAATATGCTAATAAATATTACTAAATAAATTATTATAATACTATTATTAATTATTATTATTAATAAATATTGTTTCGATTCAGAACATTGTCGTATTCCTCACTCTGGCCACCACTGCACACCAGGGAGGAGCTGAAGCTGTTTGAACGGAGATTCTGCAAGCTGTCGCCTGACGAAAAGCGCAACTATGATCGGATAATGAAGACCACTTTTACTTAACACAAGTTAGCTAAACAGTTAACGTTTTTTGGTTGGTTCATGCAGGGCAAAACAGCAACTATTTTCTGATTTATTAACGACCGGTAACAGGAAAACACTAAAACAGTGTAAGACCCATAAGCAATAAAAGAAACACACAAAAAATAAAAAATAAGCTCTAAACACTGTGGCTTGCAATCACCGTTGAAGCTTTTAACTCCCGCTCAAAAGCTTTGCTTTTTGACTTATTCTCTCCCACACGCAATGTTGCTCAACCGGCTTTACTTTTCTGATGTGTGAAATAAATACCTCTCACGCTCTCCCAAAACCCTGATCTGTATTATCTCCCCGATTCGCGTGGCGGTATTTAAAGGCCTCTCGGAGACGACTTGGCAATCAGTTGGCCAGCGTCTCAGCGCGTTCGTTCTGTCTCCCGTTCGAGGCCGCAGCGCGTAGTCGAGAGTGTTTTTTTGATTTGATTTGATTTACTTTGTGTGCTTGTGCAAATTTTGGGAAATATCCCCATAATGAAATCAACATTCCAGTCGCTGGGGATTTTTGCTACCTGTCTCCTGGCATTCACCGACGTTCTAGTGGAAGCCCAAGAGAGTTAGTAACAAAATTGTCATAATTTATTCATTGACTCATGCACTGTGCTTGGGGATAACCATACGTCAATGGGATGGGTGTGAGAACAATGTGAATGACTCGAATTAATCACAGAAAAAGCCATTCAATTCAATTTTGAGCTCGCTGCAGAGCAGAGTACTTTGTTGAACCTAACAAAACTGTATTATCGCACATCGAAATTTGTATGTGCACGACAATGAAGCGGTTTGTGTTATCAATTAAATTCTTGCTGGAGTAATTAATTAATCTTACGGCAATGACTTCTCGGGCGAAAACAACAGCGACAACAAACTAGTTTCGACTCAAACAAGTTGACATATAAATCATTAAGTGTGCACTACTCGTATTACAATTTGAAATTATTACTACTTGCAGGCTGTAGAAACCCCAATCAACGGCAGGGCTACTGCCTATCGATCTATGACTGTCCGAGTCTGCTGGCTGTCGTCCAGCAAAGTTCTCTTAGCAACGATGATCGCTCTTTTCTGAAAAACTCCCAATGCTACAATGGCTTTGGTCGTCAGCCACATGTCTGTTGCACCAATGACAGGGCATTTGGATCTGAAGATACAACTACTCAGCGAGCTGTGGTTATGAGCAGCAGGCCCACAGAGAGTAGTGGCCAACAGGGGTCGGGTAATGGTAATCTACTGCCGGTGCCTCCCAAGTGTGGTCCTCATTCCTTCAGCGATAAGGTCTACAATGGCAATGACACGGCTTTGGATGAGTTCACCTGGATGGCTCTCTTGGAGTATGTCGATCGTAAGTCCAGACTGACATATATCCATTAAGAATCTTTGCCTGATCTTTACTCTCTTGCAGGTAAAGGCCAGCGACAGCTAAGTTGTGGTGGCAGTCTAATCAACAATCGCTATGTTTTGACAGCTGCACATTGTGTCACCGGAGATGTGGCTGCACAAGTTGGGCAATTGTAAGTAGCTTCTACTTTTCTCCTTAAGACCCTCATTTATCTCTTTTATATTCCTCTTTAGAACTACAGTTCGTCTGGGTGAATACGACACAAGCAAGGATATAGATTGTATAGCCGGTGATTGCAATCCCCCTTACATAGAGCGCTCCATTGAGCAGGCTATTGTCCATCCGGAATACGATGCCACGAGTCGGCATCGCTACCATGACATTGCCCTGCTGCGTCTGGCAGAGCCTGTGACACTCAACGAGTACATTCAGCCAGTGTGCCTGCCCCTGACCAGAACCCGCCAGGCAATCAATGTGGGTGAACAGCTGGTGGTCAGCGGCTGGGGAAGAACAACCACAGGTGCGTCCAATAAAGGAAATCGTGGAATGTTCATACTATAACAGAGTCCCTCAATCCTTTCAGCACGCAAGAGCAACATCAAGCAGAGACTCTCCCTGCCCCTGAACGATCACGATTCCTGCGTCCGGAAGTTTGCCACGCGGCAGATCAATCTGATCGGCGCACAGATCTGTGCTGGTGGGGAGTTCTATCGCGACAGCTGCGATGGCGACTCCGGGGGCCCACTGATGCGAAGGGGCTTGGAGCAGGCCTGGTACCAGGAGGGCGTTGTCTCCTTCGGCAATCGATGTGGTCTCGAGGGTTGGCCGGGCGTTTACACCGCTGTGGGAGACTACATGGACTGGATCGAGAGCACACTACGGCCCTGAGGAGTATACGGTGCGAGGATTGTGTATCTTTTGTTCAAATTAAGTTTTAATTAAAGTCAAGTCAAGTCGAGTCGCGGGTTTTTTTTGCCATTGCGCACCACGTCTTTTAATTAACTTGCATTCAATGCGATTTTATCAGCTGGTGCTCCTGCAACGCTGCGTATACGTAATGCGCTTACAGCCGCGCAGTTTGCGGTAATTAAAATCGTTGTTCACGCTGGAAAGCTGGAAGGGAGAGTACAGGCATGGAATGGAGTGTGGAATGGAGTGGCTTGGTGAATAACTTGCAAGATGCTGCCAACTTGCCCGTCGGCACCTTCTTTGCACCCTTAACGATTTTCTATGTAATTTGGCAATGAATTTCTATTATGCAAGACCCTTTCCCACAGCCCTCGCACGCTTTTGCAATCTTGTTTTCAGGCTGATTGCATTTTGGGGCCGGAGCAGAGTAGACAATAGCCAGAGCCACTCATTATTTGTGTGCGCAGAAAGGTTAATGATGCCTGCAGGATCCCAGCAGGAAGACAAAGGGGTTTAAGAATCCTTTGTGGCTTGGGTTGCATTTTGACCGAAGCCCTCATGTGTTCTGCAGATACTTTTCAGCCCCCCTTAAAATCTAATTTAATGTTCAAGTAAATACTCAATTTTAATGACAAACTGCAGCTCTAAACTCTGCTCCTTTTTTACTTATCTTTTGCCAGAAACTTTGTTCAACTTTGTGCCAAAAAAAAAAGAAAAAAAAAAAGTTATTTATACCAACTTCTCTTTGGTCATGTATGAGTGTGTGTGTTTGGGGATAAATGCGGCAAATGAATACAAAAAACACTTTGGCTAAATGCAACCGAAAAACTTGTAATTCAATTTTGAAAGGGGGGGAACTTCCGAACTTTTGCCCAAAATGCCAGCCAAATGTAATTAACACGCACACAGAGACACAATCGGAGGGAGAGAAGTGAAGAGAAATGCCCAACACCAACACAAACACCAGCAGAGAGAAAATGGTTGCAATGGAGTGGCAAAACGACTTGTCCACCTGCCAGACAGGGCAGACAGGTGTGGTGAACACCCCACTGACTGCCCCGTCAATTGGCCCTGGAGTGTGGAAATAGTCCAGGGCCCAGGACTCTAAAACGATGCAAATTTCTGGTAGGTAGAGCTCGACACGGATACGGACACCAACACCAACATTTTACCTCCACTCAGTTACAGGCTTAATTGAGTTGTGTTGCCAGCATTTAAAATGGCCAGCAGCGCTAACGATCCCAGCAAATACCATGGGAAAATGCAAAGCCAACGGCCAACGGCCAAAAGAAATAAATTGCATACAATTCATATTTCACTTGAATACAAATCTCCAACTCTCTCTCTCTCTCCCCCTACAGATGAATGCCATACTCAATCTCGTTTTAACATCATTTTATATGCTACCACATTGTATGCACAACGAAGAGAACGACTCTTATTTAGCAAACTCAAATATAATCTTTCAAAAGTTTCCACAGTGCCAGCCAATGCAGTACACAAAATTGGATTAAATGCCGACGATTTGCAACCGGGAAATATGAAAGTAAAAACCACTTTTTCAACTGCTTTCCACGCCCCATCGGAGAGCGAAAAAAACAAAATTTAAGCCTCAGTGGCAAAAAGAATTGTAGACTTCCAAGAGAAACCATTTGAAGAGACTAAATAAACAAAGCAGCAAGTTGTTGCACGCATGGGCAAAAAAATACCTATATATCGCAGCCTTTTGGGTAGCTGTCGCATAAATCTAGTCCATTTTAGGGAAAAATATACATAGTACGAGAAATGGGAGAGAGATTCGGTGATTGATGAATTGGGTAAACGCTACGCATACGCCATGAGGAGTTGCTCTGGAAAAAAGTTGCAATAATTTCATTTAACATGCATAGCAAAGCTGCCACTGTCACAGCCACTGCCACTGGCACCGAAAATCCCAAAATCGTAGCTGAAACTGAAACCCGCTTCTGATTTGAAGGCATCGCCTGAAACCATTCCATTCCCCCAATTTCTGTGCAATTTATGACTTTGGACCGAATACACTCATTGCCGGGGCCCGTCACAAATGCCAAAGTCGATTTTGCAGCAATTTTCATGTTGACCCCCCACCATCAACCCCTCGCTTTTGAATTTTTTGCACTGAGGAAATCTCCACGGATATGTAGGGAGCTGCGCTGCTGCTGCTGCTGCTGCTGCTGCAGTTTTGTATAAATGTATGCATGCATCTATAAAAAGGACAAGGTACTTTTCGAATTTAAAGAACTCTCCTTTTATTTGTTGAATAGTGTACATGGAATGTGTGTGCATTTGATTACCGCTTTAGCAAAGAGATGGAGGGGACGACACACAAACAGGGAGGGGGTCATGGAGGCCAGCGTAATGCGATTTGAGCCTGGTTGGCTGGCTGATTGTTACCGCTACTGCCGCTACTGCTTTTGCTACTGAGCAGGGTCCGCCACATCATCAGTTGCCGTTTTGCCGTTTGCCGTTTGCCATTTTTCCATTTGTGCCGTTTTTGCAATGACGTTATTTACTTAGCATTGCCATTTGAATTTCGAATTTGCATTTGAAATTTTGCATTTTGTGCATTGCATTGCCAATCGACAGTGCACACACAACACACACTCAATCTCTCAGCATTGGAACAGTTGATTTTTACAGTCGCTGATTGCGTGTAGATACACATGTACGGATGTATGTACATATGTATATTCCATAATGTTTATTCGGTGGGGAACCATATAGACGACACAATTAATTTAACAGAAATAAAGAGAGTTAGTACCTACTAAAAGCAAATTGAGCTACGGAAAATCTCAAAAATTAAAGGGCAAATAACACAGCCGTAGAAATACACGACAAAGGTTCTCAGAGGGCTTCCATCTTCTCTCTAGCGCTGTTGAAAAATTCAATTTAATTTCCCTGTTTACTTTGTGTTCATGTAGATTTTTCTATGTACAAATGGAATGGCTTGAAAAATATACCGAAAACATTTTTAGCTGATGAAAAATTGTCGAATTTTTCACATTTATAAATTGTAAAATATTGGATTAAAATTTCATGCTCAGCAGTGGAAAGTTCTCGGGTTACACAAAGCACTTTGCATGAGCATTACAACAGGGCCATTCGAGTAATGAAAAGTTTCGAATCATTTCGGCTTGAAAAATGGCTCAAAGGTAAATGCGATGATGAGGCCATTTATTTGTGTTTATTTTGCAGCCTTCTTTTTCCCGATTCCTTTCTTTTGTCGATATTTCACAGGAATCATGCACTCGAGCCGTGCGACCCATTCAGATGATTAAGTGTTTGCTGGCAGGGAAAATATTAATAAACTTGTAGCGCCGCACACTCTTCCAGGAGTGGACGGGAAAGCGAGAGTGAGGGTGAAAGTGAATGTGAAAGTGAGGGTAAGTGTAAGGCAAAGAAATGACCAACGAGCCGCAGAAAACGGCGTGTAAAGGGAGCGACAATACTCGTATAATTTAAATTTATTTAACAACCAACTTGTTAAAATCGTAAACTGAGAGGAGTTCACATCCACACCCACACACACAAGTTGAAATAAAGCAAGCCAAATTGCAGCTCCGAACAGTCGCAACAACAACATTAAGTAGCTCATTAAATTTCCTTAACCAACAGAGCACACCACCAGCAGAACAGGATAGAAACGAAACGAAAGGAAAGGAAAGGAACTGGCGAAACGGAGAACGGAGAACTGCAAAACTGCAGAGCTCTGGTACTCAACACAAACACAAACAAGCCACTGGCAGAACCCGAACAAACTGACTTTTCGTTTTTATTTTGTAAGTAGGAAATATTATAGAAGAAAAACGGCGCCAAAAGAAATGAAATCGCCCAGCGAGAGGGCGGGCGTACAAACTCAAAGCGAGCGAGCTGTAAAAAATCCCGTAAGTGTATTTTTATTGCGTATAAAATGCATTTTGCAATGCCACACAAAACTCAAGTGGTGTGCGTCCTGAGCGGAAGTTACGACCAGTGGGGCAGGACCCAGGACCGAGGACCACAGGGCCACAGCCAGCAGCACCACAGGAACCACAGCTTCGTGCAAACACATAAGATATGTGTTCTCTGTGTGTGTAAGGCAAAGAATGTTGATGATAAAAATTATGGACTACGGAAATTAGTGTGGAAATACAGGAAGTTTCTTGGATACACTTACATATGCGATTTTGGAATTATATTAATTGAGAAATTTGAAGTAAAACTCATAAAAAATCATAAAACCCTCGTTGATATTAAAGTAGAAGCCCCCAATAAACTGTGGTAATAACTTCGCATACTTTCCAGCCCTTTGAATCTCCCAATTTAAAGAAACCCCGACTGGGAGCCCCACAAATATCTGCTCAAATTGAAATATCATTCAACTGTCTCGCATGACTGCATCCGATACGAGTTTACCCTCACAAAAGCAAACTTCTGCTGGCAACGCAAATACCCCACTCAAGGATTGTATAACAAACGAGCTACCAGGCAATGATTGCTCAGGATAGCTACTCCGTACTTGTTGTTAAATATTATGTAAGGCAAACAAACAACATTCATTTCACAAATGGGGTGGGGAAAAGGCAGGAGGAGCGGAGGAGCAGCAGAAGGGATCCTGAGGAATCAGTCAGCGTTTATGAGTGGCTGGGAAATTGGCTGTGACGCATAAAAAACGAAGGTGTTGTCGACAAGGCGAAACTTTCAGATGGGTTCTTCAGAAAGATATGCTGTTCATAAATTGTAAGGGTTCATCACATTGTTCTTAAATATTCCTAGGGTAAATGTGAGTATGAGTGATACGAACTACCAGCTTACTGTGCATGCGAAAGCGCGCATTAGTGATGTTAACTATTTATAGAGTGGAATTTATCCCCAGGCAAACACTGCGTATGGGTAGCATCAACTATTCATGGAAGGAATTGTTATCCTAATTGGTCATACGAGCACAGCCCCCTTCCTTGGGCACATACTGCGTATGAGAGATATTAACAATTTTGCTGGTGATTTCAGTTTGCGGTTTAACCTGCTTTAAAACTATGCAGGCATTAGTTTTTTCTTGTCTACTTTTTCAAGCGCAATTAATTATAATTTTCGTGCCAGCGGCTCCTCTGGCAACATGTGTATGCATGAGTCCGGTCAGAGAATCCACCGACACGAATACGGACACAGAGTACCTGTGCAGGGGCCAAACATACTTTTTTGTTCAAAAAAATTATATATAAAAGTACGCAGACACTGACACCGAGACCGAGACCGACACCGACACGAACACAGACACTTTCACATATGCCGGAAATTGGCGCACACCTTGCAGCCATGCACCAACAAGGAATTTTTTTCCATAAGCATCATAAAACCGGAGAATGACCGACCGGACGATGGACCGATGGGATGACGATGGAGGTCCGCAGAGAGGTGTGTGGTGTGGTGGTGTGGGCGAGAGAGAGAGAGGGAGAGAGAGAGCTCAGCATGCGGAAATTATAATTTATAGCTCAAAGCTGCGGATGCCAGAGCACCTACTGTGATTTTATTTTTTCATCCAAAGTTGACTTTAAAATTGGTGGAACTTGAGCCTTAATTGAAGCTGACTGCTGGAAATGGTTTGGGTTTGGGTTTGGGTCTGGGTGTGGGTTGGGACTTGGTTTGCGTGTCTGTTTGGAGTTTCCGTGCCATCCCCTGACTACTGAAGCATGAATCATTTTCTATGGGACTTTCAAAGTGTCAAAGAATGAATACAAACGAGAAGGGACGTGTGAGACGCTTCTTACGCGTCACAACTTTTATACCCGGCACTCAGTACTACATCTGCACTTTAGCGGTTATTTGTCAAATTTTACATTTTTTCTTCATCTGTCATCTACATCAACAACACTACTCACGCCAACATGCTCCTTTAGCTCGCCACCCTCCCCTATAGACACACACTGCAGAGTCGCGGCAGAGTCAGCGGCAGAGGCAGCGGCAGAGGCAGCGGCAGAGGCAGAGGCAGCGGCAGAGATGTGTCAGGGGCAGGGCCATAAACAGGGAAGCAGAGTGGGCTTTTTGGCCACTGAAAATTAATTTCTCCATTGTGGCTATAATAATGATCCAATCGGATCCCATTTTGGTGATCTGATAGATATGGTCATTCCCTACGGAATGGCGTTTTTTGTTAAGGAGGCGGGGCTCATTTTTGAAATACACTTATAACAGTGTGAGCATACAGAAGGCTGGATGCAACATTTAGTGGCTCTAGCTTTTATGGTATCTGAGATCAAGGCGCTCAACAATACGGACGGACGGACAGACAGACATGGTTCAATCGACGCGGCTATTGATGCTGATCAAGAATATATATACTTTATGGGATCGGAAACGTGTCCTTCGTTACATATGTATATCCACTTTGTGTACAAATACAAAATACCCTATTCACTCTTCGAGTACCGGGTATAAAAATTATGCAAGGAGAGAAAAACTGCCTTTGCGTGCACCCACAATCACTTATCGAGAGGTGCAAGTGTAAGGAGAATTGTTTTTGGTTAATTTCGAGAGTGTACGGCAATAAACAAAACAAAAATAAGTAAAGGAAAAAAATGATCGTCACTGAGAAAAATATACGAGCATTTGCGAAAACAAAGTATAAACTGTAAAGCAAACATAAAACATCAATTTTCACTTGCCTTTTACATTCTTCTTTTCCTCATTGCGCTTCTTCTTTTCGCATGTGCCGTGAAGCACTTATTGTCCTCTTTACACACATGCATACGTAACCCGCGCGACGATACGACGAAACGAACGAAACGAAATAAATGAAACGGGATCGAGCGAGAGATTCTAATAAGAGCACAGATATGGGCACATGAATTTAAGGTGAGGGATTGGGACGGAAGTTCGTACGCACACACTCAACGAGAGAGTCAGACTTGCACGAATTGGGTTGCCTCACCCTATTAGGGGACACTTGAAATGAGAGCGCTGACACTCGCTCTTCTCTTTGCTTTTTGCGCCTCTTCTTTTTTCTTGCGCTTTTATATGACTGCACGGTAAAGGGAGGTGGACAACTTCACGCCTTTTTTGGCACATTTTCACACACACACATTGCAAGCCCTTGGTGCAAATTTAGAACATTTTAGCTCTATGTACGTACATATGTACATACATTTGTACATTTGTAAAAAAAAAAACACATTTAACACTTCACTTTCACATATTGCCGCATATTTCCAACGCCGATCCATATTGTTGTGCTCCTCCGCAATTGATCTCGCATTTTTGCCCATTAAATGCTCAACCATTTCACCATATTTCACTAACACACACTTCACTTTCACATATTTCACAATTGATCTCGCATTTTTTGTCAACAAAATGTTCAACCATTTCACCATATTTCACTGCACTTCACTAACACACACTTCACTTTCACATATTGTCGTAGATTTCGCATATGATCTCGCATTTTTTGTCCACAAAATGTTCAACCATTGCACCACATTTTATTTCACTTCACTAACACACACTTCACTTTCACATATTGCCGCATATTTCCATCGACGATCTGCTTCTAGCCTCGCTGCTGTGCTCCTCCGCAAATGATCTTGATTTTTATTGATTTCACTAACACACACTTGTTGTTGTACACTGCACATACTTCACGATACTTTTTCCCGTTTAGTTTCCCGAATTTTCCCTTATTTTCCCGATTTTACCCGATTTTTTCGATTTTTCGCGGACCGAATCCGTACCGGACCGAACGCGCTGACAAATTTTAACTACTGAGTGGGGATGAGGAAGCTGCAAAAGAAGTAAACTGCGTAGGTGTTGGTGGCTTGGGCCGCGCTCCCCTACTCTAAAATCACATATGCACATATATTGTGACGTGCACTTGGGCCTACTGCTCTCTGGGATTTTGAGCTAGCCGACCAGACCAGATCAGTGTATCTACGTTTTTGCATGGGATTTGCGCTCTCTTTACATTTAACTAATGAGGAAGTGAAGAGGAGAAAGAATAAGAAAACATTGAGAGCGAGAGAGCAAAGTAACGGCGAAAGATTGCGAGACTGAGCTCTGTCGTTCTTTTTGCCTTGTATGAGTGAATAGGAAATACAATTGGGTTCTTTGGTGTTGGTGGCTTTTGACTCGCTCTCCTACTTTTGAAATCGAAAATTTATTGTAAAGGGCAGTTTGACATTTAAGTTTGTTTTGGCACAAACCCATCAATAATGCGCCGTTTCTTCTTTTTTTGGAACTCTCTTTGCATTTGACTGTGTAATTGATAGCAAAAGGGGAGTAAAAAAACATGAGCGCTGGAGCTCTGGCTTGAATCAAAATTAAATAAATCGTCAGGGAAAGAATTTCCTTCACTTGACCTTGGTAGATTTTGACTGGCTCTCTGCTAGAAAAGTTCTGAAATTTTAAATGCAAATTTATTTAATATTTATTATCCAGATTCCATCATAATGCGCCGTTTCTTTTTTTGGTTCTCTCTTTCGTTTTGACTAATTGTCACTGTAAAAACAACACAAGACTGGGCTGCGCTGCTGGAGTGCAGGCTTGAATCAAAATGAAATTGGATTCGTCCCGGAAAAGATTTCTTTCTTTTGATCTCGTTCGGAAAATGCTTAAAAAAAATGCAAATTTTGAATAGAGTTACATTTTGAGATTTGTTTACAGAATTTGGTCATAATGCGCCGAAACTTCTTTTTTGGTTGTTTCTGGTTTTCAGTAAAGGCGAGAGAGATAGTAACGGCGAAACAATGCGAGACTGAACTCTGGCGTTCAAAATTGTATGAATCGAATAGGAAAAGACAATTGGATTCTTTGATCTTGGTGGCTTTTGGCTTAGAAAAATGACTGGAAATTTTGAATAGAGTTACATTTAAGATTTGTTATACAGAAACCATCATAATGCGCCGTTTCTTCCTTTTGGTTTTCTCTGGTTTTCGTGTGAGAGTGAGATAGCAAAGTAACTGTAAAAACAACACAAGACTGGGCTCTCTCGTTCTTCTTTCCTTATATGAGTGAATAGGAAAGACAATTGGATTCTTGGTGTTGGTGGATTATGACTCGCTCTCCTACTTGCAAATCGGATGTACATTTATTGTGTCTAGCACTTTGATTATCGGTCTCTGGAATTGTCAGTAAAAAGGGGGGTGATGAAGAAGATGCGCTGCTGGGTTTAGCTACTGAAAATTAATCATTCTGGCTATAATAATGGTCCAAACGGATCCCAATTTGTGATCTGATAGATATGGTCATTCCCTACGGAATGGCGTTTTCAGTTTTCTTTTATCTTCAAAATTGTCGATTTGGGAGGTTTCCGCCCTTTTGCGGAGGCGGAAGGGGGCGTGGCTCATTTTTGAAATACACTGGTTTCAGTGTGAGCATACAGCAGTCTGGAGCCAAAATTTGGTGGCTCTAGCTCTTATAGTCTCTGAGAACTAGCCGACAAACAAGACGGACAGACGGACAGACGGACGGACGGACAGACAGACATGGCTCAATCGACTCGGCTATTGATGCTGATCAAGAATATATATACTTTATGGGGTCGGAAACGTTTCCTTCTGTGCGTTACATACATTCACTTTGTGCACAAATACAATATACCCTATTTACTCTTCGAGTACCGGGTATAAAAAGGAGATACAGACAAAATTTTTTGTTTCATTGCATGAATTGGGGCGGAATATTTTCTTTTGTGGTGCTAAAACCCCACCCTGGTTGCTGGACTAATTGTGTGGAACTTTTCACCTGCCCTTCCCCCAATGAGGCTTAGAATAGTTTCAAATATTATTTCAAAAACCTTAAGCCATGACAAAGTATTTGGTGGAACTATGGCATGATTAAAATTGACTGAACTGAGCAATATTAAATGCCCTCTGAACTCCAGTGGGCAATTATTCATCACATTGTTTGTTTAATAAAACAATAAATTGTGAAGCTAATTGATGAGTTTCATATAGAGAATTCTGAGCCTGGGCCTTGGGGCCAAAATCAAATTAAAGTGCAACATTTACATAGGATCCCATTCCCCCACTGCGTGCCTTTTGTCCATTATTTCGTTGTGCAAACATTTGTAAAGTTGACCTTTTTCAGGTGTTTACGCAGCGCAAACAAAATTCCACTTGGCCCAGCTGGAAAGCTGGCAAAAAAACTGCCCATAAAGTAGTATTTGACAAATGACGTACTTCCTGTCAGCATACATATACACACAAGCACATACAATACACGGGCATGAAAGCGAATACACATGCAGCGGCAAAACATTTGTCGCTTATCGGAAATGTATGTATGACAAGCAACAAAATTTAAAAAAAGGTCGAGCAACTGAGAAAAACACTCAAACATTCGCATACAATTTCGCACATTGTTATACACAGTTCAGCAATAAAATAATTCATTTATGTTATGGAATTTATTGAATTTATTTATGAATGCAAATCAAATATTCAACTTGCACAAATTGATAAAAGTTTACTTAAATTACATTTGATAAATGCAAACAATTTAAATGGAAGATAATTTTCGTATTTAATCTTTTTAAATTACAGCTGGAAAAGCTATGAAACCTTAACTATTTAAGGGATTTATAGAAACTTTTGAATGAAGTGACATTTAAGACCAATTTCTCCTCCCTTTCTTTTCATGCAATGCTGACAAATTTCTTTTGCAAATTATACATTAAAGTAATCACCTTTCAATGTCTGACATAAGCTTCACACTTTGAGTATAAATGTTTAGAGTAATATAATTAGCTTATATCATAAATGAAACCAGCTTTTCCCCTTGCTTTACGAATTTTAATTATTTGAAATGATTTTCCTCTTAACCTTTTTTCTCGTATCGAAATCACTGCCATCCATTTAAAAAACCAAATTAAATGAAGCATATTCAATGGAAATTAAATTTATTGTTTGTGAAGCCAAGCTTTTTTTCAAAGACTAATTATCTGGAAATTGCATAACATAATTGCGAATACAACTGTGCTAATTAAACAATAGTCATTACGAGTAATCAGCACGATTGCATTTGTAATTTTATCAACGCTTCCTACGTGCGTTCTGTTTGCTCTCTTGAGGGTCTACGATCCCAAACTCAGATCGGTTTTCATGAGATAGTTCAGGCGATCCTTTTGTTTGGGTGTCAGCTGAAAGAACTTTGTAACAAATCGGTTCAGTTCCCGTTTTGTATGCAGTGGCGGCCAAAGACTATTGTAGCAGAAAACGCTGTAGGGGAAAATCAATGTAGGGGAGATACTTCTGGGGATTGGTTACCTTTACCCACCGCCTTAGAACAAACTGATTGATGGCCTTGGATTGAGAGGCTATAAAGAATTGCATTTCTCGGTGGAACTGCCTGTCATACTTCTCCTTTGCCTCCAAATATCTCACATAACAATTAAGATCGCTGTTTTGCCAGGGAAAAACGTTTGAGTTCATCTAAAATAGAAGATTTTTGGAACTTACTAAGAGAACGCCTTAATGTTGTAGCTGGGGTGTTGACTGACATCCGCCTCGTCTCTGAAGTTTTTTGCACGCAGCACCCATTCCTCGTGGTCCATAAGAGTGGTATCCATATAGCGTCTGCTCGTAGTGCTCTGACGGAACACACTGGACATGGATTTGGCGAGTGACTGCTCCACTTCCGTTTTAAAACCAGAGACATGGTCCATGTTCTCGAGGACTGGGGCTCGATATACAGGTATTGTGTGTCCGCGCAGAATGGAGGCAGCCGACTTGGTGGACCTCTTGCTGAGACCTCCCACGCTGCCCCGACTGTCGCGGTGGGAGGGCCTACGTTCAAAATCATCAACCGACATACTGGCAATTTTTCCGGTATTGTTTCTGTATTAATAAAATGTTAAACAACTTTGTGGCATCCTGAGATATTCTCCCAGGCACACTTCACATTGATTGTTTGAATAAAAAAACACTTAAATCAATGCAAGTATCAGTGTCCCAGTGGCCAGTCATCCATCATTGGCGGATGCCTTTAAGCAGCGGGTGTTAATTAATAATATTGGTAGACAAAAAACAACGAAATTCCGTCCATGATTTACCCACAGAGATCTGGAATTGAAAGTGCTTCAGCATGCAGCGTGGGCTCTTTATTTACAGAGCCATCCACGTTGGCATTCCAAAAATCATGCATTAATTTTTAATTTCAACAATCAGGCGCACACTGGATCCACTCTGTGCGTTAAAAATGCAAAAATTGCTGCAAAAATATCGCACACAATTAACGGCAGAGTAGCGGTAGGGGCAGGGGCAGGGGCAGGGGAAACAAAAATCAACGTCAAAATCATTCCACACATTTTTGCCCCATTAAATATGTATTCACGCGTTTAATTTCATTTTGCGGGCAATATTATGGAGCTGAACAGCGCAGAACAGAGCCATCACAGAGTCCGACCACTAAAGTGGCTCATTGAGAGGCGCAGGAGCAGGAGCAGGAGCAGGACCACAACCAGGACCTACTCCACTCCATGCCGAATGTTTGCCAAGCAAAAACATGGCCACAAATGTTGAGTCTATTAACCAAAAGCCCAACCAGATGCCTGATGCCTGATGCCTGGGCACGTGTGCAATGAAAACAAACGAGCCCATTATTGTTACACTTTCTTTGACTCTCCAGAGTCGTACGTATACAGTCCATTAACGATGTGTTTTGGTCTCAAGATGCTGCTCCTAGACGGGCCTTGAACTTTGACCAGCCGATGGTCCATCTGAATTGAACTCTAATTGCACATAATGAATTGCACACATTAGGTCAACGAACAGACCTTCCTTCGGACCTGGGCGAAATGTATAGAGATGGAGAGAGCTTGGCTAATGGAAATGCAATGAACTATTTATGAGCAGAGGGCAGCCACTTACTCTAGAGAATGCCAGCGATAGAGTGGCCAAAGTTTGATCACGAATACAAATTATTAAAGCAGGGCAATGGCACCTGAATTCCCTTTAAATTCACCTGGCTTTGGGCCAACAACTCCCCTGGCAAGTTACCGACTAAAATGTTAACAACAAATCCAATTTATTACAACGAACGCCCTGGCCCAGGCCGGTCCGATGCTCCGATGGTGCGATGTGCCGATGGACATTAATTAGCAGGCCGGACACGGAAAAGGTATTAAGTGCAAACTCAATTGGCCAAAAAGGTGGGGGCATGGTCATTCCGATCAAATTTGATGACACACCGCAGGCCAAAACAATTGGCAAAACCCTGCCGGGGAATGGGTGCAAATAAATCACATTTTTTGCTGCAACCTTAAACTGTGTTCTGGCTATTTTAAAGCGCATTTAATGCAATTTCCGTCAAACAATTTAAAAAGCAAACAAACAAAAAACTTTGCAAAACTCTGGATAATCAATGCAAATGTAAACGAAATGAAATGAAATATGCTGGGGGATTACGAGTGTAATTAAACACAATTCTGCCAATCGTCAGATAACAAAGTTATGCAGAAAAAAAACAGAATGTTTAACCTGCAGAGTAGAGTGCATGGCAGAATGTGCTTTGATATCCATTAAGGTATTAAGTTTACTTTCCACTTAAGCTGAATATTAATAAAATATATGGCATTCCAAATTGTTTTTTCAATGGCAAAGCAAAACAATTTCACATATGCGAGAGATATTTCATTTTGTCACAGACAATAAATGCATGCTAAGCCCTCAACTTCAATGTCGCCTAAGCTCCACAGGAATGCTCGTATAATCTGTGTCAAACACACACACACACTCACAGCTGGACAAATGTTTGAACAACTCAAGGGAGGAGCAAGCAGTTGGTTGGGCATTTTGGGGATCTGGCCGGGACCCGGGTGAGTCCATGGTCAAGTCAAGTTTTAATTTATTTGATAACTGGAAAATTGCACACCTTCTCGAGTAGAAGAATGAAGATGACTTCTGTGTATAGTTTCGCAGGCAATTAATTTCAGCCATAGCTATGCATAGCGTCGGTCATAGCTCTGTGCAGCTCCCCATTATTTACGTCAGGGCGAACATATTTTAATTTGATGAAGACCTAATAGTGTTCAGCAGCATATGTGCCCTTTGCAGAACTTCTGAAATGGGGATAACTTTGAATGCAAATGAGTTTGCATTTTGCGAGTGGGTGGGGAAAAACTTCAAGTTGAACAACAGACACGACACGACACGACACACACACAAAATGCAGGCGATTCCCATGGGGATTTACTTCCCAACAAAGCATCTGCCGAGATTCTAGGATATAAAAGTTGGCCCGTTTCGAGGCGAAAAGATTCGAGGGAACAACGCCTGGCATTCCACTGAGTCATCAGGTTAATTCAATTTGAGTTGTAAGCAAATTTTGCACAAATTAAATGCATAAACTTTTGCCATTGACATAGACATACTCGCACACCACACACAATGAGAGACCGAGGAGGATAAAGAGAGGAGCAATAAATTTCAGAAAAGTGTTTATGTAAACGACTCTGATGCTGATTGTGTCAGAGAGCGAGAGAGTGCCAGGAAGAGCCATGGTATCGTCTGGTTGCACTCTGTCACCAGGGAACCGGAACATAAAGCCGATTTTTTCGCCTGGAAAATGGCAAAGCGATAATAAATCTTCCGCTCGAAACAAATCACAGCAATTCCATTATATACACATTTAATGATGTTGAGGGGCCCACCGCCGCATAGAAAGGCAAGCGGCAGGCGGCATGCGGCAGGCAGCAAGCAGCAGGCGACTGGCGACTGGCGGCTTTCTATGCGAATCCCAAATCCAAATCCAAATCCAACGAGCCAGAGACAATTACTTGCAGCCCGCGAGCAATTTGTACGACTTCTTCTCCTCCGACCGACAATGGCTGTGTGAAGCAGCGAGTTCTCAGCGAATGGTCGCCGCCTGCAACATGGCCAAGTTGTTAAAATAATCACAAGAAATGGCATTGCACAGGGACAAAGTTTGTGCAGCCTTTTGCTATTGCTATTGCCATTTTGCCAGTGCCATTATTTTTAATTAGCAAAATTTCTTTATGCATTGACACTGGCCTGCCCGCCCGAGAGAAAGGTAGTAGAAAGTATTTCATTAATTAGTGCGCACAGCCGCAAAGTGTGCAGCGTTTTCTGTGTTGTTCTTTGCATTACTCACACAGCTGCAGCCGCCTGGCATTTCCTTTGCCAGAGCTTCAGCTGAGGAAGCGAAGCTGAGGAGCACAGGAAAGGAGTGCCACATATACTCTTATATGTGAACACTAAACTTTTTGTCACCTGCACTGCCTCAGAGTGTCATCACCTTGGCTTTTTATTTACCCATAAATCTGCACCACGAAATTAAAAAGTAGCAGCAGCAGCATAGGAGTTTTACCCACTCAAACCCCGGGGAGAAAGCTGCTTATTAGCTTTGACATTCGAGTGCAGTGCACTGCCACTCCTCCTTCGCTGTCAGCCAGAGAGGTGTTCGCTTGATGGCTGGCAATCTTCATTTTTATCATCAAAATATGCACATTTTTCTTTTTTACTGTCTCATGAAGCCAGCAGAACGTGCAGCAACAGCCGGAGGACTGACATAATTTATTAGAGGTTTCCATGCAATTTTTAAAGTTGTGCCAAAAAAGTTTACCTTTCTCCTTTGTTTTGATGACCACGACCACCCTTTGGCTGTGTTGCTTTGTCAGCGAAACATTCTGTGTCTGGTCTGGTCTGGACTGGAAATTGTTGGCCAAACAACACTTCTGACTCCTGACCATTATGGGACATGGTTTTTCGGTGGAACTTCAGTACTTCAGTACTCCTCCAAAAATGTAGGTCACCCTTTACTGCTGTGCCAGTGGCTGGCCATAACCTCAAGCAACGACGCATCGAATAGCTGGTGTATAGTTACCAACAAAATAGGAAGAATATCATAAAACTTTTCAACTTTTCCAATTCACTAAATGGACAAAAGGGAAGGCAAGAGTACACAGAGAGAGATAGGGAGAGGGCGTGAGAGAGATAGCTGGTGTTCTGGACCCTGTCCAAAATGCCACGCTCACGTTGCGATGTTGACCGCATCACGCTCCAGCGCATAAAGCAATTACAGCATCGTGCATGGAATCCAGGAATCCATCCACACGCACCTCCTGAAGGCACTTTGATTTATGAAATTTGCCGAGCATCAACCCAGGACTCACGACACCGTGGAGCAGCAGCAGCAGCAGCCACTCATCCAAAGGGTTTGTGTGGCAGCATCGGAGAGGATAAGAAGATTTGATTTTGCGCCAGTCATTGACTTTGGCTAACCAACTTTCTGACACTACGCCCTCCGCGCTGCTCCATGTGTGCTCCATGTGTGTAAGTAGTAGTACCTGCAGTCAATTGAAAAGAAGAACTGAACCCTCATGCCGAACTGCATTTTCGGAAGGAACTTCTCGGTGAAAAACTTTGCAACTGCAGCTGCAGCGGCAGCTGCCTGGCTGGCTGTCCTCATCCTCATCTGCTTTGTGGCTCTGGAAAAGTAGCTTAGACTGTCGTCGACACACTGAAAACTTCAGTAAGGGCAACGGCTTAAATCTTGTCAATTGCCATTTTCGTATGGGGGCTTTCATCTAGTTTTTTTCCACTCTTCTGTTCATTTTTCTTTTGGGTTTTTTTGTTGAATTTGTGTGTGTGTTTTCTTTCTATTTTGGTAGGAAGTGACAATAAAGTTTTTAGTTTTTGGCTGAGAGTGCGTGACGAGTTTCTGCCATTAGCAGAAAGTTAGGCAGAACTTTTCTGGTTTATAGAGACACCGCAGCAGAATCAGCAGCAGCAGCAGCAGCAGCAGCAGCAGAGAGACAAACCAGAGCAAACCATAGTGTTAATGAAGCTATAATGAGGCTGAGGCTTTGCAAAGTTGTATGAGTTGTAGCACATCCCAAAGAGAAACCGCAAAGGAGTGGAATTTTTCCAAGGATTTTCTTAAAGGCAAAGGCAGTCGCATTTCCCTTATAGTTGTTCAACAAAATTGGTTTTCTTTTTAAGCGGAGAGGCAAACAACAGGACCAGGCACACCACCACTAATCACAAGTGCCCAATCATCTTTATGGCTCGAGTCAAACACAAACAAACAAACACAAACACCCGAATATACTGTTGTCGATGTCGATGTCGATGCCAGCGGAGCGACCTCCGCAAGATTGCTGCCATCAAAGCCGCTGAAAATCGTTTGTTTGAGAGAAATTCACTTGCGATTGTTGTGCAGAGCAGTGTGTGTATGTGTTTTTGTGTGGTGTGTGTGTGTGTGTGTGTGTGGCTGGTGGCACCACAATCAATGCAGCAACAACATGGAACACAAGAATATAGGATTGTTGAAGTGCCAGCCAGAACCTACAACAGGCAGGATATGGCAAGGATATAGCGGTATGGCAGAGTGGTAGGAAGCTGCATGGTTGACGGGATGCTGTAAGTGTGGCACAGGCAGTGCGCACCGATCAGTGAAATACCCGTGAAAGCCGCAGCACACACAGCCGCAGAGTCAGAGCTAAGTAAAGGAACAAAACTGTAGGACTCGCACTCGTATGAATGCCCTCTGTGGCATGGCGCAAAGGTGCAAAGCATCGGCATAAACAAAAAACACGTTGCGAGCGAAACACGAAACAAAAACCCAGCCAACAGGAAACGGAAGCCAACGGAAAAAAGATGTAGCCAAGCCCCAAACGAACACCAATCGAATATACGAAGCAAAAAATGATAATTTTGTTTCGCTCTTTTCTCTGGGTTGTGTGCTGTGTCTGCTCCATGTAACCCCAAAGAGGGGAACGCCGCTTGGACAGCAGCAAATTGGTCCCGAAACATGTCTATCTGTATTGCCATATGGCACGTAAAGCAAAAGTATCTATAATCCATTAGATGCGGCAAAATCAGCGAAATCAGCTCAAACGAGCGGCAGAATCAATTGCTGGCACTTGACACATGAATAAATGGCTTTTAAAACAGACATTCGAAATAAATTAAATTATAAAATAAAAAAAACTCAGCATTGCCGGGGGATTTGCTCATCGTACAAAACTTGCAAATGCTTCGTGTGCAAGAACCCTTAAAATTGTTATTTATTTTTTCAAACATTTCCTATAACGATTCTGTATGTTATTCCATTCCCTTTGCCGCCTTGGGGCATAATCTCAACTAATTTGCTTTTTCTGTTTTTCCAGTTTCCACACAAACCGAAAAACAAGCAAACGACAGAAATGTAGCTGGAGAACTGTTAATGCCATGGAAAATACATTTACAGCAACAGAATCCCGCACACTGGTTATGCATTTAGTTTAGCCCTGAGTTTGGCACTCGGACATGCCAAAGCCAAATGCCAATTACCACGAAAATGCCATTGAGTAAGCCATTTAAATGCAAGAGGGCCGACAGAGCAGAGCAAACCAGACCAGACCAGACCAGACAGAGCAGCGCCGTTGGAGCTCCTCCGCCGATGGGGCATTCGGCGCGTTGGAAATTACTTAATGCCGCCATTAGGGTACAGCGTATTTGCTTAACTCGATTTGACTTCCGCTACAACCTGGAAACGTGGCCAAAACACGCACACCAACCTCGAGTATCCACCATTCCCTCCACTTTGGTGTGTCTGAGATCCCTTCCTGCGAGACTGTAGTTAGCGTTAACCTCGGGTTTAATGAACGACTAAGGGCATGTATAATACTCACAGCTTGCGTAAAGCTGATTAATAAGTTGGCAAAACTGTTTCCAATATTTAATGCCCGAGTGTCAATTGCATTAAATCCGCTTACACTTCAGGTGCGAATACTCTCTCCGTGCAATGAAGGAAGAGCAGAGGTAGGGGTTTAGCGGTACCAGCAGCAAACAAATGAGAGGTTACGAGAGGGAGCATTCAAACAGATTACCAACTGCAAAGTCGTGTGTGGGAGAACAGGAAAAACAGGGAGTTGGCGGATAGCGGACGGGGTGTGGGGAGCACGGTAAGTACGGGTCTGCTAACAAATGCGCGAATGATAAAAACTAAACATGTCCGTGGCTCTCTGTGGGCGGTCCTTTATTTCTCGTTGCCCGGAATATTGTTATTGTCCCCGGTTGATGGTTGATGGCTTTTTGAGCGTGCCTGGGGCTAAATTTAAGCATTTGCACTAAACACAATAAGGGCAGGTGGGAGTGGGAATACAATCATGATATGTCCCTGAACTTTTGGAACTTTCTAAAGGTACTATCTGATTTTAAATTCCTTCTTTTTTTTGCATGTAAGAGAATTCCGTCTGATGCTGACTGCCGTTACAAAGCAGTTCATTTTAAACATTCGTTTTTGGGACAAAATGTTACGCGATTTTACTTAGTATGAACAGCTATAAAAGTTTGTATAAAAGTTTAATTTTCCATACAAAACACAAGTCTATGGCAAAAATAAATATAACAATTTTGTACGTTATAACTTCATGTTGTACAAATATAACACTTTTAACGAAACAAAGTGTATGAACGTTGCTATAACCCAGTTTTGGCAACAAAATATAAATGTTTCAACCCCCATAACTTCTGTTATACATTACAATCAATCTGTGCTACATATACCAAATGGAACACACCCCCATAAAAAGTCTAAAGCATCAATAACAGTGTAGGGCAGCAAGCAACGGTACCTTAACAGTGCAAGCTTAACAGTGAAAGATGTTCATGGCAAGCAGTGCACTGCTTAGCTGTGCTGTTACTTCTCATAGCTGTGATTTACGAACCCTGCATTCCCCGCATTCGCAGAGCTTGTTGGCGTGGGAGTTGGTATGCTGTACACTGGATACAGGGGAGCAAATTCATTGATGCCAAAGGCATGGATCTCCTCCTCGTTGATATTTCCGCGCGGGGTGTGTCGGGACTCCTCATATTTCGGAGCGACTGAGGAGATTCACGAATATAAATAAAGGAATCATTACGATGTCTTCTAGGCACTCACATGTGTCCCCCTCACGGGGTGTCAAATCGTTGGGCACACTCCCCAGGGCCGTGACCACAGGCAATTCATCTGCAGGACCATCATAGCGGGCACTTCGGCGTGGCGGCTGCTGGACAACAATCCCCGATACGGCCAGGGGCATGGTGCCAATCGTAACTGGCATGATCATCAGCTGTTCCTCGCGGAGACTCTTGATCAGCGCCTGCACCTCCACCTGGTAGGCAATCTGGATGAGATTGCTCAACTCCACACAGGTGGGTGGCGTGGACGGGACGGGCAGGTCAATGGTCAGGGAGCGGGTGCACTGCTTCAGCACGGCATCTCCTTTCGCCCTGGAAATGATGATGCGTTCGACGCGTGCGTGATCGGGACTGAGGCTGAAGTAGCGGATGAGCATAACCAGTGAGAGACGCAGCTCGGAGACGGCCACACTGCTGTTGTTCACCACCACAACGGTGACGGGGATCTTCTGTCCGGGCACATAGCCCGCCTGGGGCAGGTTCAGCTCCAGCTTCAAGGGATCCGTCTTGCAGGGACCGCAGCAGAAGGTGCGATATCCCTCGCTGTGTGCCGCCAACTGGGGAAGGGGCAGGAGAAAATGAATTTCCCCGTCACAAGCATCATGACTTACCCGCAGCTGTGGGGTTTCAAAGTTCAGATCCATCATCTTGAGTACCGTGAATCCCGTGGTATACGCCTGATCGTATTTCCAGGGTCGAATGAGCAATACCTTCACTATGTATCGTATGCAGCCATAGCGACCCTCGAAGGAGGAAGGACACTGGTAGGGCAGCTGGCAGGAAAAATTGTAGTTATGCACCCCGGCCTGTAATGATGTGTCTGTTGTTGTCTACCGGAGGAGATGGAGTTTAAAGTTGATCTCGATCTGATTGTTTTATGACTCACTTTGCTCGGATCCCAGCAGATAGGTGTTGGATGACAGATAGTCTTCTCTGCCAGCATACTGCTTGGTGGATCCCAGACTCTTTTCACTCCATTTCGTGATGGAGTAGCCGACTACCTTGAGTAAGATAGCTGCAAAGAGAAGAGAGAGACAAAAAATATAAGTGTTTATCTTGACAACTAGTTTATAATCTGTTGAGAGAGAGAGAGAGATTAACTTAGTTCCAATCGTAAGTTTGTTACCATGCCCCACCAAGGTACTCAATTGAGTCTTTATATAACAAATAATTTTAATTTGGATATGGTTAAAGTTCTTTCTATTAGTATGGGAGTTTCCTCTTTGCCAAAACCAAAAGTATTTCCGCTCTAATCTTATAATTTGTATATTCCTTTTGGCGTCTTATCAATCAACTTCACACATTCCCCAGACCAAAAGAATTCCACAAGTAAAGTCAATGTCGTCATAAAAACACACAATCCATATGATATATATACATCGCCAGTACATAGTATATATACTCGTATCGTTATCGGGGAAATATTTATAATGCCCTTACTAATCAGCACTAAAATTAAACAATTGAAACACTTTCAGTGCAAACAACTCTCGCAATTAGGCTTGGCCCACTTGGACTCGTACTCCTATTATTATATGTTTAATTGATGTGTTGATGGATCTTTGATGTACCTTGAACTTCCTTGGGTTTGTCGGACTTCAGTGTTACACAGCCACCCACCAGCTGTCCGGCATAGAAGGTGCCATACCTATTATTGTCGAAGCTGATCTCACACGTAACAACCATTTTAGCTTGAGGCAACCGATCCGCGCCACTCACTCGAAACAACGGCTGCGACTAAATTAAATGCACAACTTCTGGACAGGGTCGTGGTGCTTGGTCGTGGTGCGACCGCCTCGTAAGATAAGCGATAAGACCTCCATAGCCGAAGGCGCGAATCGTACTTCTGAGCACGATATGTGACCGTTTGAGAGTGCTCACATCGGGCACCGGGAATGGAAATCGTATAAGAGTTTTGTTAGCGTTTTGTTGTGTGGGGGTGTAAGGGTAAACGACTGGAGAAGTGGATGTTTGACTTGCTATCGCATTTGGGCAGTTGGACCTTGGCAGTGGACACATTTGCTCAAGTATCTTCCATGTTGAAGTGATTTTGATAAGAATTTAGCATTAAAATTAATGTAGAAGCCTAAAAGCGTTGAAGTGCGAACGTCGAACAGAGACGTAGAATGTTATTTGATTTGTATACAATTTTTCAACTGTTTATTTTTCATATTTTCCGATTGTAAGTGTTGCAGAGTAACAAACTGAAAGCACAGGCATCTTCTTCAGTTTTTAGATAGCCTCTCTTACCATCCCACCCATTCTTGGTAAGCCACGAGTAGAGTTTCAAGCACTAGAATCTGTACAAACGCAAAATGATTTTGCTATAAATCTAAACTCAAAACAGTTTTTAAACTTTTTAAATGTACATTAATGGCTATTCTTTTCTTCGTTTTTTTTTCGTTTTATTAACATAGTTCGGCACATATAAAAAATATTCAATATATGCTTTATAATTATCGTTTTCTTTTCTTTTCGTTATCCTCTTTTCAAAGCCAAGTTCCCTTTTCCTTGTCCGCATCCGCAGCTGGATTCACAAAGGCCCTTTCGGCCATATAGTTCTGTGTCCAATCGGAAGGAGGTGGAGCCGTGGGACTTGGTATATCGAAGACCGGATAGAGCGGCTGGTAGACGCTGCCATCGGGATTGAGAGTATTTGGCTGTACGGGCTCTGGATCGTCGTCTGTGTCGTCTTTCTTACTGCTAGAAGCAGCAGATCGCATATGGACAGCCTCCTGGTAGTTGGGAGGAGCTGAAATGGAAAGTGTTACCATTAAAACTCTATCAAAGATTGTATTTTCTTTGAGAACTTACGTATGGAATCATCGACAGCCCAGGGATTGGCGGGGTCTGCTGGCGGAGCGGAGGCCAGTCCCTGAGCATCAAGTGGCTGTTGTGGCATGCCACGTGGCTGAATGTGAACGTGCTGCGACAAGGGCACACTTCCTATGGTCAATGGAACGCTGACCTGCTCGTTCGTGTGGCATCCCTTGACCTGTGCCTCCACCTCCACCTGGTAGGCGATCTGGATGAGGCCGCACAGATTGAAGCACGTCGGAGGAGTGGCAGGAACCCTGAGCTCGTAGTTGAACAGCTTCTTGCAGTTCCTTGCCACGGAATCCCCCTTGACGGTGTTCAGGATGTACCGCTCGAAGGTGGAGTTCGGCATCGATGGGGGCTTGCTGTGATAGGTGACCAACATGACGAGGGTGACCATCAGTTGCTCCACCGGAATGTGACTGTCGTTGGTCACCAGCACGCTCAGGGGTACATTCTGTCCGGGCACAAAACCTGTCTGCGGAAGGGTCAGCTGCAGAGCCAGCGGATCCGAGGTACACGGCCAGCAGCAGTAGGTCTTCGAGGTCTCACTGTGTGCGGGCACCCTCAGCAGGGGACTGTCAAAGTTCAGGTCCATCACTTTGAGTACAGTGAAGCAGCGCGTGTAATTCTGATCAAATTTCCATGGCCTGACCAGCGTGACACTCGTCATGTAGCGAACTCTTCCATGGGTGCCCTCAAAGGAGGAGGGACACTCTGTGGGTATCTGACAGGCAAAGTTGTAGACATGTACACCGGGTTCAATGGAACATTGGCCTGGCGAAGAGGATGTTCTCAGTATAAAACACTTGCAGAAAGATCAGTGATCACTTACTGCTCAAATTGGAACCCACAAGGAACGTCTTGGATGCTATATAATCCTCACGGCCATAGAATGTGCGTCGTGCCTTGCGGCGCCTGGCATTGCCACCTCTCCTCTCGCGCCAACGGGTCTCCGAATAGCCATTTATATTCAATGTGACGGCTGCAAAAAATGGGTGAAAGCCCAAATTTAATTCCAATTAATGCGAATTCATTGAATATTTAAAAATAATTTTAATCTTATCGCATGCAAATATTTATCAGATATCAGAACAGGCCCTGTTTTTGCGCTAGATTTCGCACGTGTGGTCGATCCTCTCAAACAGAATTACTCCCATAAATAATATGATTCATAGGTTGCTCTTGAATCTCTGGTGTAAAAAGCGTTAGACTGCACTTCAAAATTTCAGCGATAAGATAAACGATCCATGAGTCATGAGCTAAACTCAAAGAAATGCCATGCCTACCTTTCACCAGCTTCACTTTGTCCAACTTCAGAGTAACTCTACCCGTAAGAACTTGGCCCCCGAAATACGTTCCATGGGGATTGTTGTCGAACTCGATTTCACAGGTTACAGTCATAATGGAGTAACCTCGAAGTATCTGTATCTGTAGCTGCGTATCTGTGTATCTCTATTGCCTTGTGGCCAGCACGTAGCACAACTGATTTGATTTTAATGCCAACTTATGTATGTTCTTTCCACAATATTTGCTCTCCGCAAGCGGTTCTCCCCCGCAATAGATCGGTTTGGCACACTCTCTGGTTTTTGGCGCAGCAGCGATAAGAGTGGAGGGAACCCGCCCGGTTGGCTGCCAGAAACAAACTGAGAATGAAACAAATACTGCGCTGGGGTTATACTCGTATTGTATCATATATTGGTAGCCGCAATGGCCAGGCCAGGCCATTTCATTTCTTTATCTTATCTCTGTCACAATTTTGAATTATTCTCGTACACATTTCATACAAAGAGACCCTGTTCAAGGTGTGCAAAATACACAATCCTTCATGGGGGGCTACCCTTGAAAAATGTTAGAATTTGGTGTATCAGTTTTCCAATTTTCTTCTTCTGAAAAGTGGCTTCTTCACTTCTTTTTCTCTTCGGAATATCCTGCGGGGTCTTCCTTCTTCTCTTCTGCCTGATATTCCTGCTTCTCCTTTGCTGGAGTTGTGGAATCAAAAACAGGGTACAAAGGCTTATAGGGCAATCCACCCAAGGGTTCGGCATCTGCTGACATTAGCTTGGACTTCTCTGCATCAGGACGTATGTGCATGGCCTCTGAATAGCTAGGAGGAGCTGTGGGATAAAAAATATCATTTTAGTAACTCAAAAGCAAAAAAATGCCATATTGAAGCGTACCAATTGAAGGATCCTCCTCCCACGGACTGACTGGAGCACTTGGACCTGCAGCACCTTCCACACATTCGTGGCAATCGCTGGGAATCAAAGTCAATGCTCCTGGATCTGGCACCAGGGGCTTCTCCTCGTCCTCCTTCTCCTGTGTCAGTGCTTGCCGTGCGTGCGCTGATTGGGGCGCACCACAGATGGTCACAGGCACGTAGAGTGTGGCATTGACATGCATTCCCTTGACTTTGGCCACCACTTCGATCTGGTAGGCAATCTTGATGATTCGACACAGATGGAAGCACGTGGCCGGGGTGGAGGGCACTTGCAGCTGGAATTCGAATTGCTTTCGGGTGTTTCTCAACACGCCATCGGACCTCATTTTCACAACGGAGAAGCGCTCCATGTTGCTGCCACAACCCAAGTCGCTGAAGTAAGTGACGATCATGGCCAGGCTCACTTTTAGCTCCTGCACCTTGATGTTGCTGTCATTACCCACCAAAAGAGACAGGGGCACCATTTGGCCAGGATAAAAGATTGATTGAGGCAGCGTTAGCTCCAGACTCAAGGGATCCGACTTGAAGGGCCAGAAGCCAAAGGTCTTTGCGGACTTTGCCTGCACTGGAACCTAAGTAAAAAGTTGATTAAAACTCAGTGCACTTTTCTTGATGAAAAACTCACGTGTGCCACAGAATTATAGGTGAACAAGTCCTTTGTTTGCAGAACAGTGAAAGCGCGAGAGAACAAACTGTCGTACTTCCAGGATTGGACGATATTCACACCAATCCTATAGCTAATACGACCAATGTTACCCTCGAACGAAGAGGGACAATGGGAGGGTATTTTGCAAGCAAATTGGTATGTCCTAGTACCAGGCTCAAAGGGGGATTCTGACAACGGTTAAATGCACATGAAGCTAAGAGTTTTGACTGTCAAGTTATAATCTTACCAGCGCTGGTACTCGAACCGAAGAGATACACCTTGCTGGACATAAATTTTTCGAATCCACTGTACGACTCTGAGGTGGATTTGTTATTCGAGTCCGTCCTGCTCTCTGTCCAGTTGGTCTCGGCAAATCCTCTGACCTTTAGAAAAATGCCTGATAAGGGGGTTGGAAATTATTTAGGAATCTAATGTGAAGTACTCATTGCTCCCACACTCACCCTTGACTTGTCTCAATGTATCCGTGCTGAGCGTCACCTGACCAAAAATCGTTTGTCCGGCATAGTAAACCCCATGGGTATTGTTATGAAATAGAATTTGGCAAATGATTCCCATGATTCAATATAGAGATATCGTTGATTTATAATATTTGATTTAGAATCTAACTGGCTGGATTTGAGGGCTGTGTCCTCTTCGATGGGTAATAGCGAACTGACGATAGCTGCCCTCTTTCTAGTTCTTTTTGATGGTGGATTTTGAGTTATCTTATCAAAGCGATCATAAATATAATTCTTGGTAAACGAAATAACAAGTTTCTTTTACATTGAACACCCGCTCGCTTACAGCAACAAACAAAAGTGTGCGAAACATTATCAGTTGTACCCATGATAATGATAAGAGCAGATAACCAAATTACCAACTAAGGGGGTTTTCGGCTTTTCGAATGGAAAATGCTTTATTGCTGGGGGAAGAATTGAGTCATTTGAAGGCACAGCACTTCACTCCACTCAAATAACTTTGGAGAGGCACCTGCTTCACCGATAGAAATATTGTTAACGTCATGACTTCTTGTCTGTGAGTAAAAGACTAGCAACGAACGCATAAAGTTGCCTTGTTTATTAGATATATTTTAATTTTATTTTATTACACAAATATTCCTTACAACCAAGTGCTTCTATCGATGTCCTCGTTGACAAATCCTCCTTCAGTCTGATAGCCTTTTGGTCTCTCAATAGCATTTTCCATTTCACTGGTCAGATCAAAGACGGCATACAAAGGCGTGTACACAATTTCCTCCGTCTGTGCCTTCTTCTGGGATTTTTTCTTCGACTTGGAAGACCGTTGCCGATCTGGTCGTATGTGTTTGGCCTCGTTGAAGTTTGGTGGAGCTATAAACACACAAAACATCACTAGAATTTGTAATTAGGCAAGTAGCTACTCACTTATGGAGGGATCAGCTGCCCAGGGACTGGGTGGACAAGCTGCCGCATCAACTGCTTCTTCCTGTAACAATATCAGAGCCTTGGCATCCACTTCTGGTGGCAATGGATCTCCCTCCCAGGTTCTGGGCTGCTTCTGCAGCTGTTTGGTCAGCGGTACGCTGCCTATGGTCACTGGCATATGAACACTTTGGCCCGAATGACAGCCCTTGACCTTAACCTCAGCCTCCACCTGATAGCCGATCTGAATGATGCTGCAAAGGTTGAAGCAGGTCGGCGGTGTGGCTGGGACTTGCAGATCAAATGTGAATTGTTTTCGACTGTTTTTCGAGACACCCTCGCCCGTTTTCTCAGCCACCACAAAGCGGTCCTTGTTGGTGTCCGCACAAGGGGGCCGACTGTAGTAGATCACCACCATGGCCAATCGGACGGTGATCTCCTCAATCTGTATGTGACTGTCATTGGAGACAAGAACACCCATGGGTATAGTCTGTCCTGGCACAAAGCCCCCTTGGGGCAAGGAGAGGCGAAGACTCAGTGGCTTCGAGGTGCAGGGAATACAGCAGTAGGTCCTCTGGGACTCGACTTGAGTGGGAACCTAAAAGACAGAAGAGATCTGAATCTTAGGGAGATTTCTACACCGATATGTACGTACCCTCAACATCAGGCTCTCCGTGTTCAGGTCCATCACTTTGAGCACAGTGAAGCAACGATTAAAGTTCTGATCAAACTTCCAGGGACGTAGAAACATAACATTTACAATGTAACGCACACGACCATAAGTGCCCTCGAAAGATGAGGGACATGTCAAGGGTATTTGGCAGGCAAATCGGTATGTACTTGTTCCAGGTTCAATTTGCACTTCTAAAATGGATAGATAATACTCCAGATTCCATATTTTCCGTCTCTTTTGTTACTTACCTACGCTTGAAGATGATCCATGGAGATACGCCTTTGTGGCTAGATAATCCACATGTCCATTGAACGACGAGCCACTTGATTGGTCTGCCGAATCGTATTCGGGATCTGCCCAATGTGTTTCAGCATACCCTTTGATTTTAAGAACCACAGCTGAATATAGAACAGACATTTATCAGTGGATTATTTTGTTAAATAATTTTGGAAACCCACCAAAAGTTCCCCTTCAAACAGATGTGACTCACCTTTTACCTGTTTCACCTTGTCCGTTTGGATCACAACTTGTCCAGAGATCACCTGTCCGGCATAGTAAATCCCCTGGGCATTGTTATTAAACTGTATCTCACAGATTACCATACTTTAGATTGATTTCTGGCGATGATCACGCAACGAGTAAAATATTTTCTGTGGCCTTTCTGTATCGTCGTCAACCTGCAAACTGAAGACAACCCCTGGCATTATTTATATTTCACTTTTTTGGCCAACATTTTTTGTCTGTGTTTTTTTATCTTATCAATGCGATAATTATTTATGTATTTAAACAGTTAATTTATTATACTTCCATAGAAGTATTTACATGTGTAACTGCTGGACATGAAATGATATGAGGAAAAAGATTGATGGTGCCTCCATGTTGCCTCCAAAGATAGCCATATAAATGTATAATTATCAGGGGGCTGTAATCTCTAACGTTTACCCCTCATTGAGTCCATTCAATTTTCCCAGAAAATTGCAGAGTACAAATTTCCACTCAAAACTTAACTCTCTCTCTCTGACTCTCTGATTTTTTGCACTCCCCTAGGTAAAACATTTTGTGTGGGCTTTGTAGAGAGTTAGTGGGGGCGATAAGATAATGCCAAGCCCCAGTCAATATTTGTTACGGGTGCGCATAGGCCAGGCTAAAACCAGAGATAGCCTCAGTCTACGCTGAGCAACGAGCGTGTGAGGATTGCTCACAAGGAAACCCGGATAGCTGGCGGAACACCATCGTCGAAATGTCGAAAAACTGCATGATAACATTCGATCAGAATGAGCATGGTACCTACTTCACCGGACAGGTGATAACCGGAAAAGTGATTGTCAATCTGACAAAACCAAGAAACTGCGTGGTAAGTAAATCAGGATGGGATCAGGACTCAATCCCTACCCTTTGCACATTTTATTAACAAGTTCCAGTGGCTGTTGCTTATCTGCTGTGGGCGTATCTTATCTCCTTGGATAAATTGGGGTTTCGCAAAACCATTTCTAAAAACCATTCAAATGGGTAATTTAATGATAACCACAGCGGCGAATGTATAAATGTCTGATAATTGATGATGCCACACATCAGGGTGCGCGCGTAGGGGGATATACCTACAAACCTACAGACAAAAGTGATTTAATTTTATAGAAATTCAGTTCAGGAAATGCCAGACGGTGTTAGTCATTTATATTTTTTGAAGAAGGCATTAATTGCAGTATTCTGACACTGCCTTTTATCTTTAAGATAAAGTGAAAACATTTCGTTTTAATGCTGTTCCTTCTTTTTGCCAGGAATCAAACTGCAAATCAGCGGCTATGCCTTGGCCCAGTGGAGGGTTCGAAGACGTGGCAAAGCCATGCCCATACAGAATCCCAAAAAGAGAACCAAACACTTGTTCAGTGGACGTGAGGATTACATTGCCTCCACCACATATCTAATGGGATCGGAGCAGGGCAGCTGCTTCAACATCGATGCCGGCACGTACACCTACACCTTTGCCTGTCCCATACCCAGCCATTGCCCATCCTCCTTCGAGGGAGCCTACGGACACATACGGTACCTGGCAAAGGTCACATTTCTGAAGGCAGGCGCCTCCAATCGCACCCACAATGTCGGCTTCACTGTACTCAAGCTGTTGGATCTGAATCAGGAGAGCAAGATGCTCCGTGAACCGGCGAGCAATGAGGCCCTCGAATACTTCTGCATGTTGCACACACATCCCGTGGAGCTGAAGGTGACACTGCAGCAGCAGGGCTATGTCCCGGGACAGTTTATGCTGATCCACGCCCAGGTGCGCAACGACTCCAGCTCCGATTGCAAGAAGCTGTTGATTATGATCCATCTGCGGGCCACCTACACGGCGGATCAGCCCTCGCTGCGCACCACATCCGAGAAGATCATGTTGGTCAAGCGCGAGTGTGGACCCGTAGCCCATCATGCCCAGAAGATCTACACGGAGACGCTGCGCATTCCGGCCACGGCGCCCACCTGCGAGCACCTCAGCAAGGTGGTAAGAGTGTCCTATGAGGTGCGGGTGGTGGCCGTAATGAACTGGTTGATGTCCAACCCGAGGGTCGTAATACCCATTACCATTGGGAATGTCCCTCTGTCCACAGCGGGTCCCTCGTTCCCAGAGACTCCGCTTCCATCGGATTTGCCCTGCACATCCACCCGAGCCATGGAACTCTCCCAAATGGGAATGGGAGTAAATAATTCTGGATACGAGCGGAGCGAGTCACTGGAAGATTTCGAGCTGCCAGAGGATGGCGATGACGAGCTGGACACAGATGAATTCGTCGCCGATTTACGTAGGTCCCATTGAACGATTCCCAAAAATATCTTCATTAATTTGTTATCCCCACAGCTCCTCCAACATACGAACAGGCGATTTTCATGTCCACCGACATCGCCGACACAGACGCCAATACCGTGAGCGAAGCCTCTCAGTTTACGCCACGTTATCCCGTCTTCGACGTGGACACCTTCCAGACGCCACCACCAAATCCGCCCCAGAAGAAGCGACGTCGTCGTCGCCGAAGACCAGCCGAACCGGGCCAGCAAAAGACAGCAAATCCGGAGAAGCAACAGCTGGAGAAGCAGCCAGTCGAGTCTCCCGTGCAGATTTGACGCGGGCGCTTATCACGGGAAATCACAACGATATCTTATCTCTTCAGCAGTATTTTGCTTCGTATTTCGGTGTCCCAAGACCCAAGAACTAACCAAACTGTTAACATACATCTATACATATACTATATATACCAAAAGATACCCCCACATACGAAATGTTAAATAAACAAACAAGGGTATAAATGTGTCTACCACGACTGCGATAAAATAATTCTGTATTCAGACGCAAAAATATTAAAGCTTATCGAAGCGTTGAAAAAATATTTGCATTATATCAAAATTATGGCACTTTAACCTTTGATTAATACGGAGAATATACAAGCTCCTAGGGCTTATAATTGATATGATTTTTTTTCTCTAATCTCAAGTAAATATTTATAATTGAATTCCAGGGCAACCCTAAAAGAGCGAACCTACAATGTCGCGCAGCTGTTTCTGATAGTTGAGCTTTTTCCAGCTTAAAATATCATTTAATTTTTTGAGATATTTTGTTTGTTTATGTCTTGACCTCCAAATTCGTAGCAAAAACTCAAGAATATCAGTGTAAAAACAAAAAACGGCCTACACAATGTGACGTAGCTTTGGGAGAGCGCTTTCAAAGCTTTCGCTCTCTCTCTCCATCTCTCTCTTTCCGCTACTGATGATGTCACGCAAGCTCCAGCACTCTCTCTGTCCTCTCTCAGAGATTCGTTCTGAAACATATTTACCCGCTCCAATATCTCTTTTTCATTTTTAATTTCATTTTCGTTTCGGTCGCGTCGGTTGTTTGGTCTGGTTTTTGCGTGCATACAGAATAAATATAATCCAAACATGTGCCTTTAAAATTTGACCAATTTGTAATTAGATTGCGACACGCCATTGGGAAATTAAGTTTAGTTGAATTTAAAGGCCAAAATGCCAACAGTGTGCACATTTGAGCTGGATCACAGCGATCCAATTTACTATAGCGGCGAGGTAATCAATGGACGCATTAATCTCCATACAGACTCCAACAAGTCGGTAAATGGTAAGGCGATAACTATTATGAGGCAAGACAACGAACAATCTCTGTATTCTACCTTATCGTTAAAGTGATAAGAAATGTTTCTATGAAGCTTGTGTGTAAAAAGCTATAAAAACTGGTTTAAAAGAATGTTAACAAGTGAAAACCAGTTACCAGATTACGATATAAATGATTACGTTTTTGTATCTATAGGGAATTCCTTATAGTTGTATGACTATATGAGCCTAGGGAACACCCTATTACACATCAAAAGATTTTCTATATCCGAAAAAAAAGCTTAGAATAACTGTATGTATGTACATACAGACATACATATGTAGACACATATGAAATTGCTAAGCAACAAGTCGAAAAATGTCATGGCACAGTGGGATTCAAATGCTCTAACCACTTATAATTGGTTGCTTGGCTTGAATGCAAAGTTTGTTGACATTCATCCCACTGTTTGCATATCGACGCGCGAAACGAAATGAATCGAACGGAACGCCAGCCGGCGGAATAGGAAGCACAAAGAGGAACAGTTAATAAAAATAAAAGTACAGTGTTGCCTCGCGCAAGTGAAAACACCAAAGCAGGAACATTTGATCGAGTGAAACAAAATATTATAACATGACAAAGTTTACTTGTTGCTCTTCAATTACCGAAAACCTATTGGAAACCTGTTTCATATTAGTTTTAATCCCGCTATCGAATGTGCCCTGTGTATGTGGTGAAATGATTTACTTTTCTCTCCCTTACAGAGGTCTATATACTCTTTCGTGGCGAGGCAAAAGTGAGTTGGAACGAACACAAGACGAGGACCAGCAATGGCAAGACGCAACATTACACTGAAAATTATCGGGGCAAGCAAACGTATTTGAGAACCCGCACCCAAGTGTTCGGATCAGGAGATCTGCCTTCTGGCGACCACCAGTACACCTTCTGCATATCCCTGCCACTGGATTGCCCGACATCGTGCGATATGAAATACGGAAAGATCTTCTATGAGATCTCTTTGGTCATCGATAAGCAGTGGGGCTTCAATAAGGACTTTAAGCAGCCACTGACGGTGATTCAAACCTACAACCTAAATATTTCCCCAGATTTGTTGGTAAGAATATGCATATAGAGATCTGATCCATCCACTAATATATTCCTGCCCTCCATAGATACCCCTAGTTCGCGAGGATGTTAAGTATTTCTGCTGTTGGCCCTGCACATCAGGACCGGTTCTGTCCACCCTCACCATACCCTTTGGTGGCTATGCGCCCGGCCAGAAGATTCACTATAGCCTGGAGATAGACAACAAGTCGGGGGCCTATGATTTGGATGGCTTCGAGCTGCAGCTGAAACAAGTAAGCCTGTTCAAGGCCCAAACTCCGCATTACAAGACGCGCGATATCGACAAGAGACTCTATGGCTGCTGCAAGGGAGAGCGAGTGCTGCGTTTCTCCAAGCGCGTCATCAATGGTACCCTGCTCATTCCGTCAGTGCCGCCCACCACAAGGACTGACTCCATCATAGCCATCAGCTACAGGGTACTCTTTTCAATCAAAATGGGCGACTGCCACATGGACGCGGAGTTCGATGTTCCCCTTGTGATTGGAACCATACCACTGGCGCAGAGCGCTGAGGATCCCACACACGTGGCCGAATGGATACCGCATACGCCCGACACACCCGCGGGAGCGACTGGTGGGGATATGCCACCTAGCTATGAGAATTGTTGTTTTTCTGATATTTTTGTAGCAGTTTTTCCTTTTGTTTTGCCCTCAGAGCCGCCCACCTTTGAAGAGGCCACAAACCTTGGCGACAGGTTCATCGACACGGACGTGGACGAGCAAAATCCTACGAATGACTTCATACCCCGCTATCCCATGTACACGAACTTTGCCCAGCCCACGGCACCGCCAGAATCGAACGACTCCCCGCTCCCCTCTGATGTACCTATTCTGTCCCTGCCCCATGGCGCCACTGCCCCACCTAATGCAGAGAGCTCGAATGGAGCCCCAGAAAGGGGTACATCTTATGGTTGGACTGCCAGTGCATAGGAGTCAGAAGTCAGAAGTTGTGATAAATAAGAATCTTGATTGTCGGGCGATTCATTTTAAGATATTTTTTTTGCATTTAATGCGCCCCTAGGTATGCAAAATACGGCTTTGAATGCTTTCAATTAGTATGTTTATTTCGTTTTAGTTTAAATGATTTAATGTACTTTTAAGAACTCTTCTATGCACTATGATCATTGATAATTAAGACCAAGGCGCTGGCGTATGACTCACGACCCATGTCAGGATAAGATATACTCCCACACAATGCTAAAAAAGCAACACATTTCATATTGTTTAGGTATATTTTCGTATACAGAACACTCTCAAATATATGCACATATATTTGAATAAGTGATCCCAATTTTAAATGAATTTCCTTATTGTTAAAATAAATTATATGTGAATAAGTACACTCCCCACTCAATGGGCTGCAACTTCTTCCTGGGCCTGGTTCTGGTCCAGTTCATAGTATAGATAGCGTGGCCTAAAGTCCAGATTCTCCCCGGACAGAGCATGCTTGTTGGTTTTGTTCAAATTGGTGGCCGTCATAAATTCCGCCTCGCGAAAATTGGAGGCTATAAAAAAGGTAGGGTAGGGTGAACATTAACATGCCTCAAATCAATCAAAATCAAAATAGACAACATACCCAATGAGGTCATGGAAACGCTAAAGTCGGGAGCCAATTTCGTGGCTGTGTCCGGCGTGGGCGACTGTTCCGGGGCTGAGGCTACCAGGGGATCCATTGACCGGATGGCGTTCGGACACGGTGGCGTCACATTGCCTATGGTAAGGGGAATTTGCGCCATGATGGAGCGCTTCTCCTGCTGCGTGCGCACCAGGACTTCTACCTCGTAGTTGATCTGCAGGCAGGCGCAGGCCGCCGAGGATAATGTGGCCGGCGTCTGTGGCACTTGGAGCATATGAAGATGTTGGAAATGCTCCAGTTCGCTGCGGGGCAGGCTGGCCAGCTCGTGGCCGCTGCTCAGAAGGGTTTGCCTCTCCACTTTGATATCGCGGCGCTTTGGCTTGTTCCTCTGCAGGCCCACATAGGTGCTCACCATATTGAGCTTGTAGACGACCTCCTTGAGCGGCAGCTGCTGGGGATTGTGCAGCTTCACATGCACTGAAATACCTGCCCCAGGGGAGTATCCCTGGCGGGGAATTTGTAGGTGCAGCTGCAGGGGTCTCTGCCAGAACTTCATCCGTGGCGTCTGCTCCAGGCACTGTACCTCGCCACTTCTAGACTCCTTGCACAGTTCGCTCTCGGAGTACACCTGCAGCTGGCGTATGTGAATCACATCTATGGGTCGATCCGCGCTGCTGTGAATGAGCAGCTGCAAAGTGTATCGAATGTGTCCATGGGGCCCCTCGTAGCTGCTGGGGCAATTCTTGGGCAGCTTCACATGGAAACCATAGCTGTAGGTGCCGGCCTCCATGAGCTGCGGCTGGGCCGCCTCCGATCCCACAAAATAATCGATTTTGGCAAAGTAGTCCACACGATTCTCAAAAGCCAGAGGCTGCTTTTCCACCTGAAGATTTTTCTGCTCGGACTTCTTGGGTTTCCCTGCCTTTTGGGCCTTCAGCCATTCAGTGAGTGCAAATCCATTTGCCTCCAGGGAAATGGCTGCAAAATTAATAAAACGAAATGAAGCACTTTGGTAGACTCGGCACTAAACAATGATAAGGCTATCAACCTTGGTAATCAATATATAAAGCCACTTTCACTCTTTATCAGCCATACCATAAATGGAACTTGATCTTGATCCACGGTGACTCACAACGCACTTGAGGGGTCTTATCATTGGAGGAGTACCCCCATGAGTCACCCAAAATGGTTTCTTACCTTTTATTAGGGCACGCTCCGTTAGGGTTAGGTATATGTGACCATTAACTGTCTCCCCGGCACGATATACCCCACTGGGGCTATCCAATTGCATGTCACAGCGGTGGTTCATTCTGTCTGACTATTGACTCTCTTGACTCGACGACTGTTCGGTGATGTCTGCCACTTGTCGACAATATGTTCGCCCATTAAATCAGCCGAACTGTTCGGTCTTATCGGTTGTGCTATACGAGGTGTGAATGCTACCAGCGATACCATGGTTATTATCGCCTCTATCTAATCACCAACGCGGAGTCTTGGACTTCACTGTCATTCCGTTATCGCTTTTGGCCAACAATTTATAATTTAATTAAAATGCATTACATCAAGTGTCAGGTGTAGCATACATACGGGGCGAGAGTCCCGCTTCTACTAACGATTCAAGGACGATCCAATTAACAAATTGATTTGTATGTAAAGGTATTCATATATATCCATATATTTATTGTCCAATGATGAACGATTTAGTCTGTACTTAGGATAATTATTGTGGTAAATGTAATAAATCGAATATACTTGGATGTAAAAAAGCAATGAGTTATACTAAGCTAGAAAAATGTATGTTTTTGGCACTTCAATTAAGTTCGATTCGCTCTCTAATCCTAGTACGACGGACTCGGATCCACCCTAAAAAATATATTTGTGGTTTAAGCCTTTTGGTTTGAACACTTATGTTACTTAGGATGTTAATACGTATATCGCTATGTACGATCTAATGATCCAATGATCATTTTAAGACACTTTCATTCCTAAAACAGATGCTCATCCTGAATGGCCTCTATCTGGCGTGGGCGTGGACGTGGCTGATGAACTTGTGCTGGCTCCACCTCCACCTGCACCTGCACCTGCACTTCGTTTGCATGCTCAGCCTCTAGTTCTACTTCTTCGGACAGTGGACCACATAGGGAACCAAAGGTGTCCAGACTGCGACCCGTTTGATCGGTGTTCAATGAGCCATACGAACGATACAGCTGCATATCCAGACCGGAGTCCTCCATGCCCTGTGCCGGGGCTCGACCTATGAAGGTGCTAAAACCCGGAAATTTGGGCAGATGGATTTGATGGAGGATTACATGCTGGCCACCATGACTTTCCAAGGTCTGTTGACTGCCTGCAAGAGTGGCAAAGCTGAAGGAAGGTGGCACTGTAAGGGAAATAGAGAAGAAAATTAGATTCGAAAACCTCTCTTCGATTGCTTTATACTCACGGCAACTGTCGTACGAGGGCGGCTCATCATCATCTATTCCCTGATGTGCATCCGTAGCCGCCTCCGGGACCGTCTCCTCTTCCTCGGCCACCACTGGCGGACGGGGTGACACTCGCTCTATCAGTCGCTGCCTCTCCGGGGTCGTTGTCCTCGCCGTCGGTTGTGTGGTGTGGACAGAGCTACGCAAATGCTGCAGCGATGTGGTGCCCACAATAATGGGCACGGACAAATCCGTGTCGTAGTGAAAGCAGCCCGTCTTTAGCTTCACCTGCAGAGTGTAGTGCAGAAAGACAATGTAATTGGGATTCAGGGTGGAACGGGGCGTGTCCATGGGCACACAGATGCTGGACTCATACACTCGCTTGGACAGCCGCAGGGTGCGATCCGTGATCAGTTCCTTGGTCAGAGTTTTGGTAAAGAAGTTTCGCTTCACGGGTTTGCGAGAGAGAAAGACAAAGTGCTGCTTGATGGAGACCTCCACGCCGATGATGTCGTAGTGCGGCGATTGATTGTCCACCTCCAGGCGGAAGGGCACCTCCTGCAAGGGCGTGAACCCAGAGGCAGGTAATGCCAGGGTGGAGCAAATCGGACCCGAAACGCAGGGCCAATGGCAAAGAAATTTGACGTTCTCATCCTTGACGGGTAGCTGCAGACAGATGGAGTTTTAGATGTTACAGAAAACTCTCTAGAGTTCAACGAACCCACCGCAAACTCTGTATTGAAGTTAAGGTCCAGTGTCTGCACCACTGTGATGGGCTTGCGAAAGACCTCATCGAATCCCCAGGGCTTGTCGATGGTCAGGAGATGGTGTAGGCAATGTAGCCATAGGGACCCTTGCAGCTGCTCGGACAGTCGGGTGGGATGCGCAGTGTCAGGACATAGACATGGACGCCAGCACGGAACAGGGTGTTGTCAAAGACATTGGTGCGGGAGTGTAAGTATTGCTGATGGCCCGAATAGTTGGCCGTTTCACTCTTCCCGCTCATTGTCCACTGAACCTTGGCCTCGCCCTCCAGTGTCACATAAACCGCTGGGAAATTAATGTAGTTTATTGTGGTGCCTTTATGTTCATTTTATATTCCTTTATGATATGTGTACGGCTCACCATTGACACGCTTCACCTTATCCGTTCGTAGCAGAATGCGTCCGCTTATGTACTCGCCGCTGTTGTAGATGGGATTCAGGCGATCCAGCTGAAAAACACAGGTGGTGGGCATGGCTATGGCTGCGCTTCACAGTTTTCACTTCCACTGCATTCGAAAGGAAATCAACAAAAGAAAAAACCGCAGAGAGACGAACCCAACTTCCACACAGCCAGACGCGCACTGAGCTCTCTCTCCGGCACGGACCTCTTTGTGTTGGCATACAGCATCCGCCACTGCCGCCACCACCATCGTCTTTCAGGCTTTCTCTTTTTCGGGGGTTTGGGGCAGCATTGGCGGACTGGCGGCGGAGACACAACGAATCAATAAGTTGGCGCCTTGCGTCTGTGCAGCCTGTGTCTACTGTCTGCTTCTGGTCTAATATTTCAACGCGAATCGCTCGGAAATGGAGCAGCCGCCACTGACTCTCCGACTCGCTCTCTCACTCTGTGTCTCTGTCTCTGTCTCTCCCTTCGATTTCCTTTGTTGAGCCACAAAACAAAAACATGGCCCAAAACGCAACGGGGCGGATGCTGGCGAGGTCAGGAGCCAATATCTGCCTACATGCGACGAGCATTACCATACATCAACTCTTGACCAAACACAAAAGCAATCAAAGTGCGTCACAACAAAGTAATTTACTGGGATGTTTGGGTGTTTGGGGGTTTGGGTGTTGGCCCGCAACCTGTTCGACCATTTTGTTGTCACATTATGTGGCACAATTAAGACCTCGCCATCTTTTTGGGTGGTTTGCTCCATTAATTTTGCATGCATAATTGTGATAATGAAGTGGAGAGGGTATTAAGGCTTGGGTTTGATGGTGGAAGAGGTGTAAAAGGCAGGCAACGGATGAAAGATGAGATACGTGCTTATCTCTAAGGAGATTGTGAGATGCTGGCCACTTTTATAGACTGTTAATGGAGTGACAATAAGATTCATTACGAAGTAGAGAATGAGATTTTGAGTTAAATGGGAAACTCCACTGTCGATTCCCCTTTCTTAGGTTATTCCCTCACTTTGGCTCAATTTAAATTCCATTAATTTGCAAACGTTTACCATTATAAGCATGGAAATTCCATGGCATACAACATTTAATAATATTATTAGTGATATTGGCCAGTCAGGCACGTGCTAGGGCAGCAATCTTTTATAGAAATACCGCATCAACAATTGCACATACGAGCGTTTCTTCTGGCATTTCAGTAATTTAATCCGTTCACAGTGTTTGCCCATTGCCAGGGCGCCACTTTCCTGGGAGCAGCAGCTGTGGGACAGTAGCTGGTTAATTGGCTCAAACAATTCACTTTGACTCAGGGCTTAAATTAGACCAGGCTTAATGATATCATTATACAAGTGGTGTGGGGTGAATACTCACCCAAATTCACAAAACAAAGACGCGACGATTCAATGGTAGAAATGGCAGGTGGTGCTGAAGTTCCCACACTAATTGGCTGCCTTAGAGGTGGTTTCAGGTGGCTCTCAAGAGTCTCAATGTAATAGCTGATTTCTATGGGTTGTGGCTGCCTTTCATCAGTCATAATTGGAGAGGTCAAAGGCAGACGAAGTTCGGCTTGGAGCTCAGAGCACTCTGATAGGCAACGTATCACTTGCTTTGTCTTTCTTTGAGGATTGTGACTCTCATATTTGATACACTGGCACAAGCGTGTGATGGCAGCAGAGCCATCCTTTGATGTCACCTCATAGGCAACACTTTGACCTGGCACAAAGACACTTCTTGGTATGGAAAGTCTCAGTATTGAATCCTGTTTCATTTGCGGTTTGAGATCTGTAAATGCAAGGCTTCTTCGAATGACCAAACGCTGCGTGAAGCACTTGAAATGTTTGCTTCTTCGTTCGATAATCACTTGGAGGGTATACTCGACAGAGCCATGACCCACTCGACAAGTGGCTGGCAGACTGTCGGGAAGTTCAAAGTCAAAGTTCCACAGTTGAGTTGTGCCCGGAAGTAGGCGTTGTACACCAGTCAACTTCTTTACTTGATTTATGTGAACTTTTCTGCCTTTGTAGTCCACTTTGGCTGGCTCCACGCAGCTCCTGGAGCTGTCGTTATGTTCAATTTGTGGTGGGCCACCCAGGGACTCCTGCCAGTGCACATTGCTAATGCCACAGAGGGTGATGCTGATGCCTGCGAAAGGTAGGAGATCAGTACGAACGATGGGAGGCCATTAACTGTTCTTATCTAATCACTCACGAACGCAGCAAATCTCAACAGAAATAAAACAAACTAATTTGCCTAATGGCAGCTGCCACTTACCCTCCACGGGAACAGGCTTCTTGCCTTCCACTTTAATTGCGAGGGAGCCCGAAATTTGTTCGCCAGTGTAGTACACGGCAGCGGCACGCGATAAATGAAATACACAAATTATTGGCATTTTCACTGGTCAATCGCTTGGAAAATTTCATATCATTAACAAACGAACTATAAGTTATTCTTACTACACGCGATTGAGAATGTTCGGGGAGCACATTGTGGCGAATCGAAGTGCGGCCGCGTCGACAGGCGGCTGACAAGTGACTGCGACAACTTGGGGCCTCTGATGGAGCTCTGAAAACACTATCCACATGCCACAATTGTACTTACGCGTACAACAGATTTTGTTGTTACTTTTTGTGATTTTGTGGGTCGACGTCTGTTTTGGCTGGACTGGAAATAAAGATAAATTACGTTTACGACTCGGCTTAGGGTTTGAGATATCTGTCTCGGGCGGTACAAATGAAATGATTGCCCCCCAAAAACACGAAGGAGAATCCAACGAACTCTAGGAATACAATTTTCTCTTGTTTAGGGTATAGTACATATACATACATATGTATATGTATGTGTGTTGCTTTATTGACTTTGGATTTAATCGAATTGAAGACAGATAAGACTTAGGAATACACTGACATGATTTCTGGTTAGACTGGCTTTTGAAAATCAAGGGAAGTACAAAGTATATATTGTATACGGAGGAGAGTCACACAATCGAAATATAAAGGTAGAGCAAAAGACACTTCACTTTCTGTATATTTTATATTTTCTCTATAATGTGTATAATATTTATGTTTAGACACCCAAAAGGTTATGATGATGCTACAACTAAAAATTCTTCATGAGAAATTATAATAAACGTTGAAGAATTTGGCTAAATTTTGTGTAAATTTCTCATATATATTTCTTTTGTTAATATTCGTTACATTGAATATTTGGAAAAATGTTAATTTCGTATATTAATTGTAGTTTTTGCAGTTTTTTCTTCGGTTAAAATTGTGCAGATTTGTTTTGGGGTTTGGGTTCTGGTTTATCGTTTAGCTTAGGCCTAGAAGAGTGTTTTGTTCTATGACTTGACTACGTTTTTTCTTTCATATATATTTGTGGCCAGTGCTCACTGTTTATGCATATTTTGTATACATTTTTGACATCTTGTATTTATTTTGTTAAAAGAAATGCATGAGAAACGCCATTCTTTATGTTGAGACAAGAAAGAAAAGGAAGACAAGAATTGAGGTGTAAAGTGTAATTTAAGCATAGTTTAAAGTGAAGGTTAGAAAGCATAGTTAGAATATATAGTTTCAAATAATTTAGGAAAATAAAAATCATATTCAAATTGGTTTATTCTAGATAGATTTTACTCTGCTGCAAAATATATTTATATACTATATTTCTTCTATTTGGTTTTGATTCTATAAAAATGTTCGATTTTCCATCTCCGATCTCCAATCTCCAATCTGATCCGTTTTCTTTTATAATATTTTGATTACGAGTAAATATGTAATTGTTGTTTGGTGTTTCCTTTTGTTTATTCATTTCTTTTCATAGCTAAAGGACAGCTCTCCTCCTGCCGGTGTGCTGGTGTTCACCTCCTCATCCATCATTGCTGCTGTCGCCATCTCCGTTGCCGAGTCCGGGTTCAGGGCGAGGCGCAGCTGAGCATTGGCCTCATCGTAAAGCGTCTCTGTATTAGGATCAGGATCATATATCAGAGTTCAGAAGCAGACGTTGAGGTGTCGTTGAGGGTGTGGTCGTGGTCGTGGTCGGTTAAGGACGGTACAAAAATTGTTGCATGTTTGCATGTTGCATGTTGTGGGGAGCGGTAACAAGAGAACAAATTTACAAGTTAAGCACATTTTTGAAAAACCCTTGCAGTTGGCTTACATCTAATTATTAGAAAAATGCATAGTAAGAAAAGATGAAAGTTGAGTAAAAAGATATATATATGTATGTTGCAATTCTTATATCATAAATCGGTTATTATATATTCAGCTTAAGGTTTAAACAATGCTCAAAGAAAGCATCGCTCTCAATATGATGATATTTGTTTCATTTTAAATATATATATATTTGATATCAATTGAAATTCAAATTTAAATCTTTAAATTAAAATGTTTTATATTTTATATATATTTGTCATTGAAATATATGTAATGGAAATAATGGAAACATTTGAAGCAAATGCACAATAATTTGTTGTTAATTTAATGGAATAAATACTTGGACAATTGTATATTTAAATGTAATTATAAATATGATAAAACGTGCAATTTAATGTATTACAGAATTTCATTTATAGTAAGAAGACGAATAAATATTAAATATGATATTTGAGTAAGTAATATTCTGATAAGTAAAGAGATTACAATACAGGAAGATTTTGGACAGGACAGGACGGAAAAAGGGCTCGGATGAAAGCACTCTGAAGGTCTACAAAAATATAGGAACAGCAAAGCAGACGGACAGATGAGCTTCTTGTAGAAACAATAGATAAGAGCTAGACAAATCACTGCATACATGTTTGTGAATATCAGACAAATACAGACAGTTCGAAAGATGTTCGAGCAGACAAGGATAACAGACTTCTCAATACTTTAACAGAATACAAAAGATCAACGAACAATTTTCTAACTACTTTTGAGTAATGGAATAAAATAAGAATTTGCTTTAGAAAATGCCACTCAGCCATTCATTCAATTGTTTTCGTTTTCTTTTTTTTTGCTTTGGTTCTTTTTGCAGTTTTTGTAAACAATTTGGTTTTGGTTTTTGTTTTTTGGAGGGGATGTTTTATGTGTCGGATTCATTGGAATCATCACTACCGGGCGGTATGGTCGGTGTCTCATATTCGTAATAGACCGGATAACGCGGCTTAAAGGGCTCACTTGTGGTAACATCAGCCTGAGCGGACATAATGCTGCTCATGCTAACGTTTGTTAAGAACTCAGTATCATCGCTGAATTTCTCACTCAGAGCCATGGCATCTTCATACGAGGGAGGCACTAAAACAAAGATATATCCCATCAGAAAATGAAGATCTATGCAGGTTGAAGAAACTTACTCATTGGTATATAATCGGGAGGATTATCGCTATCGCTGGTCACCAATATCGCAGGCAGCATGGAGGCCATTTGAGGCCTAAGGGCGGCAGTTGTTGGCGTTGATGAGGGTGTGGAGCTCGTGGGCGTTGGACTGACATTCACTATCATATTCATATTGCTATTGGTCGGCAGTAGTCCACCCACTAGACGTCCATGATTGTTGTTATTATTCGTGATGCTACTCAAATGTTGTCTCTGCTGTGCGGTTGGCGTCCTCTGATTCTGATCCCGATCTCTATCCCGATCGCGATCCCTATCCCGATCTCTGTGTCGCGGCCTTTGTTGTTGCGTTGACATTTGTAAATTTTGACTAACTACTTGGTGCTGTTGCTGCTGTCGATTGAAGCGCAGCAGGGCCTCCGGTCCATCCATGATCGGTATGCTGCCAATGGTCAGGGGGATCTTTAGCTTCAGCTTCCAGTGGAACTCCGTTGGATTGACAATGATCTTAATCGAATAGTTAACACTAATGGGGCATGTGGGCTTCACCGATGTTGGCGGTATTGACGGCAGATCCAAGAATCCCCTGTAAACCTTCCTCGACCAGCGCAGGACATTCCCGAACTGCTTTCGTGCTATCAGATGCTTGTCGTAGCGATACTCGTGATGTGGATCGTGCGACTCATAGCTGACTTCCTGTTTCAGCTTCACCTCACACTCGGTGATGTCGATGGAGGACTCGTTGTTGATGTACAGCACAAAGTGGATCTTCTGGCCGGGGCATAGCCGCAGTAGGGTGTTGAGAACTTCACAGTCAGCGGTCCCGTGGGGCAGCAAAAGCTCCAGAAACGCTTGCGATCGAGGATCTCCAAGGGCACCTAAAGCACAGATACAGATCCAATACAAAATATACAATTATTATCCCATAGAGACTACACTCACTCTGTATATAGCATCGGCATTCAGGTCTAATGGTTGTATCACGGTAAATGGCAGCTTGAAGACCTTTGGATATCGGCCGGCCCGCTCGATCGTCGTTATGATCTCGTAGTGTATCTGTCCATACTTGCCATCGAACGATGTGGGCAGATTGTCGGGCAGGATGACATGGAATGTGTACGAGTATTCGCCGGCGGGCCAGTCGATAAACGAGTTGCTCGCGCACGATCCCAGCACATACGATCTCGATGACAGATACGATCGATAGGCACGGCACATGGCGCGCTCGCTATCGCGCGGATATCCCTTTTTTATCCAGCGTATCTTGGCATAACCGCTGACAGTGACGTGGATGCCTTGGAAGAGAAAAAGACGAAGCGACAGAGAGAAAACCAGGTCAAAAACAGTGCCTAAAAACTATGACTAAGGTTGCTCCCAAATTAAATTGCAGTCCGGCAAACAACATCATCATCATTATCATCGTCATCGTCATGAGTAGTCATCGCCGTAGACACACCAGCCACGCCTTTAACGAGTTCATGGATAAATAAAAATGGCGGCCTGCCAAAAAGAAAGCACACAGCACATAAACGAACCGAAACAGTACCACAAGCTCTAACTAAGCATTGGGCCAACAGGGCGATGGGGAGGCATAGCCATAGCCGTAGAAGAAACCGTAACCCCCTCTCCTGTTCCGGCAGGAACCACGATTAATTGCATGGCACATACAAAATGGCGTCGGTGGGGCTCCCCAGATACATTTTAATAATGGCATTAGTTCGTGTCCTTCGTGCATTTAAATGCAACTAAAATGTTAAGTGCTTTTCCGCATCATTCATACACTGCCCCGTGAGTCATGAAGGTTATGAAATTATCAAGAATATAAAATTGAATTAATTTCAATTCAAGAATTAATATTGAACGAATTTATGGATGCACATCAAGACAAGGGAAACCCCCAACCGAATCATCATTCCCTTTTTTGTACTGCTCACCTTTGATCCGCTTGGTGGCATCGACGCTGAGATCAACAACGCCAGATAGCTCCTGTCCGGCATAGTAGACACCTTGTGGATTATTATCAAATGATATAAGGCACTCAATTGGCATATATTGCTATATAGTTATCGTGTGTGTGGGTGGTGTGGGTTGTGCGGTGTCTGTGTCAGCTCCCTCCCCTCTGTCACTCTATTTGTATTTTATGTGTTTGTGTTTTTTGTACTGTGCAAAAATCAAGCCACAGTCGTAGAAAATATCACTTTTGTTGTTGTTGTTGGATTTTGGTTAGAGAATATCAATTGAAATGTTTAGAAATACGAAGTTCATTTGCTATTTGATATCAAGCCATTTGCATTTCGCTTTTGTTGTCGCCTTTGTTGTTGCTGTTGTTGCACTCGCACTGCATCTGCAGTTTCTCTTGCCCCTGCGGCATACACACATGCAGCTCCAGCCACAGAAACCACCAACCCGACCAACCGACCGACACCGACCTCCAAAATATGGCTAAAGGGAAAGCCAAAAAAAATTGCCTCTGCTTTCTCACTGACTTTTGCTGCTATGCGTAGCCCCCTCGCACCGCTTTAACCTACTTTGCGCCTGCCTGTGGGTCCTACAACTTTTTCACAGCCACACGAAAACACTTGAAACTGCACTGATTTCTTCTTGGCGGCTATATCTATAAATATCCTTGTTAATTTTAACTTTTTTTCTCGGAATTAGAATGCTCCTTGCCCCGCTCTGCCTGTCGTCTGGCCTTTCTCTATAATTTCTCGCTTGCGCTCCGCACTCGTTTCGCACACGGCACACGTCCAGCAGCCGTTCGTGTTGGATTTACTCTATCCGTATGGCATCATCGTCGCAGGACTCCAAGCCCCCAATAGTGGCAACAACCCCTGCCAAAAAGACACGCAGAGAGAAACAAATTTCCACAGAAAGAGTACAAAATATAGAGAGAATCACTCTCACGCACGTGTTGTTTGTTTTTGTACAGATTTTTTGACATTTCGTTTGGACCTTTTTCGTTGCTTTCTTTCTTTTTAAAGAACTAAATGTTTAAGCCTGTAAAATAAAATGTTGTCCATTATTTCCTATAAAATGCACTTTCGAGTAACTGAAAAATCAATTTACAATTAATCATTCATTTTTAGATTTAGTTTATTCCAAAGCTTTTTCCGTATTTATAATTTGATAAGAATCAGTTTCCCACAAAAATGTAAATTCGACATCTATTTTACACAATTTAAGCTTCACTGCCGCCTGTAGATAATCTCTCACATTGTACATTTTGTGAACTAACAAATGGTATCTCTTTCAAGTGGCAACTCTGCGCAGCAATCAGCTGTGCATTGCACTTTCAAGCAGGGTGACCATCTATTATAAACTTTTCGGGATATTTTAACAACGGAAATTACTTTAATGTATACTTAGGGAATATCGGTATATAATGGCATATTTAATGATTTTCCTCGTTCTATTAAAATGAATTTTACTTACTCCCATACTCCCCTACTCCATTACGCTTGTATTTCAAAGGTCCTTCTTTATCCGTAGGGAGACTTGTCTCACTCATGAGGGTTGTTTATGTATGTCTTTATTTTATTTGTATTGGTTTACTTGTTTTTATGTCTTTATTCCATTCCCACTTACTTAAAATTCCATTTCTACTTACGTTTTTTACCTTTTGCAGAATATATATCCTCGAATTAAGGATTTGTTGGAAATCTCAGGCTCCCAACAATGCAAAAACAAGTCAATCTGTGCGGGAGATCCATCTCAACGAAATTGTCCACATTATATGTAGATACCGAGAAAAAATCTAGACAGATATATATGTACATACATATGTCTGTACATGCATAGGAAACATATAAAACGAATAAAAACATGTCACTCCAAGAAAAAGTTATTATTAATGTTTAAGAGCAGTTCTGAGAACATAATTTATGTATTAATAATTAAAAATAGGGTAAACAAAGGCATGCGACACATAATAGTACCCGTTGTCAAGCAACAATTTTTCCACTTCTGCTTGTGACTGGCGCAACCTTCACAAGTTGACAAATAACGTAACACTGCATTCCCACTCACGTAAGGTTTTATGTTATTCTTATTTGTTGACTTTTTTTAAATTTGAACTTTATTTGGAGACATTACAATAAAAATAAGTCATAAAAAGAAGACAATCTTGTGAAGAATTTATTGGTAAAGCGGATAAAATTATAGTTTTAACGCTGAGAATCCTAAGTAGCTAGTAATACTAAATAGAACATCAAAATCAAGGAAAATTATTAAAAATGTATGGTATATTTTCAAATTGAGAATACAGTATTTGGTATATTTTTGAGGGTCGTACGGTATGCCTTATCGATAAATCGGTGACAGCTTTCAAGCTAAAACAATAATACATTAAATAAGCACTTAAGATAACGTTTTGGCAACCACTAATCGTGAGATCTAACCTTGCAACAAGTACGTGACCCTGTGGTCGTAAGCGCAAAAACTAACTAAACCCCCATAACTCCATAAAAACAGTGCGACTGCTGCAGACAGTGCGAAAGATGAGCCAGGGACAGACAGAAGTGCAGCTTTCAGGTGAGTTTTCTACGGATTTAAGGTCAGAACTGAGAATTATCATATATATTATGGAATCCCCAACCACAGCATTGCGTCTGAAGTACCGCGAGCGCAAAGATGCCTTTCTGGAGGAGAATATCCAGATAAAGAATCCCTTTTGTGTGTTTCGCGATTGGTTGGAGCTGGCTCTTAAGACGCCGGAGATCCTAGAGCCCAATGCCGCAGCCCTGGCCACCGTGAATCCCGAGGGAAAGCCCTCCAATCGCTTTGTTCTGGTCAAGGAGGCCACCGCCGAGGGATTCACATTTTTCACCAACTACGGGAGTCGCAAGGCCGACGACATTTTGGCCAATCCAAATGTGGCCATTTCCTTCTACTGGCTGCCTCTCCGACGCAGTGTTCGCATCGAGGGAGTAGCAGAGAAGATCTCCAAGGAGGATTCCCTCAAGTACTTTCATGAGCGGCCAAGGGCAAGCCAAATCGGAGCCGCTGCCAGCCCACAGAGTCAGCGCATTCCCTCCAGAGGCTATCTGGATGAAAAGGAAGCAGATATCAAAGCCAAACTAGGTCCAGATGGAGAGGTACCCCTGCCCAATTGGGGCGGCTATCTGGTGCGTCCCAATCTCATAGAGTTCTGGCAGGGACAGACGGATCGTCTGCACGATCGCATTCGTTTCAGACGTGGCGATGGAGCGGAGGCGGAGGTCGACGGCAAGCTGGTGCATGGGGGAGAGGACGGTTGGATCTACGAGAGATTGGCTCCTTAAAAAGTGTAAACACTAAATAGTTAAGATTCAAAAGCATTTGCAATGTCTTCCAAAGCGCTCAGAAGTAGAAAAATTGAATTGTTATTATAAATATGAAGTTAGAAATCAACATGTCGGTTCGTTTCACATCATTTAGAAAACTGATCATTGAAATTCCAATCATGACCTCAGTTGTGTTACCAAAATTGTGGGAGTCGCTGTCCTCGGGCCCATTTCTGTGCCGCCTGCGGCAGGGCAGTCTATCGTCGGGCCTTCGAAGGGCCAGCACGCTGCCACGCGAGGAGCGCAAGACCATCGAGGAGCCCTACCTGATCTTCCTGCAGTGGCTGTCGGCTGTTCAGCATCAGGTGCCACAGCTGCGACCCCGACTGGCGTGCATGGCCACCGTGGACAAGGCCGGCGAGCCGGTGACGCGGCTGACCAAAATTGAAGCTGTGAACTCCAGTGGGATCACCTTCTACACTAACTTGGGGAGTCGACAGGCGGGCGAGATAAGCAGCAATCCGCACGTGTCGCTGCACTTCAACTGGGCACCGCTTATGCGCAGCGTTCGCATTGCTGGCACCGCCCGGCAGCTGAGCGCTGAGCAGGCGTTGCACCAGTTTCACAAGTACCCGCGCCACGTCCAACTCTGCCTTGCCTATGGCCCACAGGCGTCGCAGGCATCAACCTCCCGCATATCAGGCGTCTTGCAGTGGCTGGCCGAGCGAATGGGCTCACTGTTTGGACAGCAGCCTTCGGATATACCCATGCCTGCCAATTGGGGCGGCTTTCTGCTCACGCCATGCCTGTACGAGTTTGGAATGGACAATGGCGGGCCAAACGGAAGGAAACGCATGAGGTTCAGGCGCTGCCTGACGATGCCAAGGGTAGGTGTGCTTTCATTCTCAATTTATGTTCCAAAGTAATTCCAATATCTCTTTAAGGGCGCTAGAGATAAGAACATAAATGGGGAGAGACATGACTGGGTCTATGACTCTTGCGTGGAGCACGATAGCTGAAGCTGAGGTCAATTATTTTTAATATTATTTGGCATTTATCTATTCATTGCGTCATGCATCATTCGTCAGCTGTTGGCATACAATCTACTAAAAACTTGCAATAAACTCCATGCAGTACTTAAACTTTAGATGGGACAGAATTATATTTTACTAATGGATATTGCTTAAAGTTCTTAAATGAATAAACTTTTTGAAGGGTGAAATGCATCCAATTATCGCCAATCAATAATCTGGAGCCCCCGTTGCTAATGAAAACTTTCGTTCATTCAATTACAGGAAAATAATGCCCCAAAAGGTCAGAGAGCTCTGTTCTGAAAGTGAATGCATTTAATGGCCTGTCAATCCGGAAATTGAATTAATAGTTTAACGGAGAGAGCTTATGTAGTTTCCGGATTGTTGCCAGTTTAAATTTTGAGTTTAATATAGGCATGAAGTCCGTTCGCTGGTGACTCAATCGCATTTAAAATGCATTAAGAACTCAGCTGGCAGTTTTCCTAATTGGCGGAAACGGAAAAGAAGGCAAATATGGTTGCTTCATCTATTTGTTGTGTGTGTGTGGGTGTGTTTTTGTGTGCATGTGAGCCACGTGAAAATGTAATAAAATAAATAGGGAACTGCAGTCAAGCGTAAAGAGTAATGCCCGCCGGGATGTGTGGGCTGGTTGCCGGGAAAACACACACAGGACAGGTGAGGAGAGGGCGTCAGCGACAGCAGACAACAAATAGTGAAAGCCAAAGCGCAAGGCCGGAAAAGCACACACCCCTTTGGCCCTTGAACCACCCATCCACCCCACTGGGGTTGCCACTCAACAAATTTGCTTTTGCACTCTTTTGTAATTGTGGCCCATCGCACTGTCGGGACTTTGCTTCTGTTCCGCCGACATTTGTGCCTCTCCATTTTCATTTTTCGGCTTTCCTGTTTACTTTGTCCTCGTCTGCGCTTTGGTCCTCGCTTTCGCTCTCCAGCGTTTTGTTTTGCTCGGCCTGTTTGCGTGGGTGTGTACGCTCTCTTTCCTCGTTTCCTCGTTTACCTCTCTATTCTTGGGAACGAGCCTCTCTCACACGAATGTGGGCAACAAAGTGAAGAGCACAAAAACTTGTTGGCCAGGATAATGAATTTTGCCTTTGCTGTTTTGTGCTGCAGAGTTGCCAGCGTTTCCGAAGTGAGAGATAAATAAAAAGAGAACATCTGAAATGGATAGAAGGGGTGGACTTTTTGGTCCACCAACAGTCGGAGATGCTTAAAAAATGGTCTAAAAACGAAAATTGTAAATGTAATTACAATTTTAAGAATTATTAACTACAAATTTTTAATATAAACACCCCCACTAGACACAAGTTGTTTTAAGTTATCCTGTCAACCCTAGTTAGCCAACAAGGAGCCACAGAGTGTGCCGTTTGGTTAGCGTTTGGGGCCCAAGCTCTGTGCCACACTCGGCGGCAGCTGACAGTGAGGGTTGCGGTCTCGTACAGTACGCCGCGCGGCTCCGACTCATCCAGTCCAGAGCAGAGCAGAGCAGAGCAGAACACAGGCTTCACGCAACACACCAAAGAAAAGCGAATGGAGAAAGGGAAAACCCAACCAGAAAATAAAAATAGAAAAAAAGAAGAGCAAGGAACAATAGCTTCAGGCTTCAGGCGGCGGTGCTAGAAAGTAGAATATTTTTTTATAAACCGGAGTTGGGCGAGGGGAATAATTAAGGGAAAATTTCAATTATTGTAAACGTAATCGTGAATATATGTTTGTATACTCGTAAATGTGAATCTGTGTAAATTGTGAGTGTTTTTTGTGTACGACAATTTTTTGCTAGACAATATTCTATGTGGCGTTAAATGTTGGCGGTGTACTCGTGACTCGAACTCGTACTCGTGAATTTATTGAATTGAATTGATTAAAGTTATTTCCAATTGCAAAATTAGTTAGTGTTGCTTAAAGAAATATTTACAAAAACATATACATACATATATTAATATATACATAGATATTGGACGGTATATACATGTGTTTATGTGCAAGTATTTTTGCTAAATTTATTAATATTGAATGTATACACTTTTTGTGCTACGAGGAAAGGACAGACGGACATTGATATACTCGTTTGTAATATCAATTATTGTAATATCATAAGCCACTCTTGGACCAGAAAAGTTCGACCCTTAAGCAACCGAACAAAGGACATAGAAACGCACACAGATCCTAGAGGTTGGGGTGTATATCCATTGTGTGTGTTGTGTCCTGGCAACTTTTTACATAAGCACGGAAAGTCACTGGGGGACTGCCACCTGCGGCTACTGGTGCGTCCACTCTAAGCAGGGTTCCCGTCTTTATTTTTATTCAACGCTCTGCGTGCTGTTTGGCGTGTCCTTGCAACGTGACAGTTGCCCCAAGGAAGCCGTCGCCACCCGCCTGGAAGTATGCAAAGGAATTTCACAACGCCAATAAGAAAAAACGTGGACGTAGACGTAAAAGTAAACGTGAACGTAAATGTAAGCGAAGCCCGACAATGGCCCACTTAAAATTGGACACCCTCCACGTGGCCAGTCCCCGCAGCCCGAGGAGTGGACGCAGCCTCTCCAGTGGCAGGAGCAGTGCCTGCAGCTCTGGCAGCCTCTCGCCAGTGCCCATCATACCGATCATTTCGATTAGTCGAGATGGCGACGACACCGAGTCGGAGTCGGAAATTGAAACGGAGCCGGCACGCCTCTTCCAGCGTCGCATGTCCACCAAGCGCAACAATAATCTGGTGAGTATTGCTAGTTTCCTTTCCCTCTGGCAGGGTTTCCTGTCGCTGTTTCCCGCTGGCAGTGTTTCCTCTGGCAGGAGCTTTCTCTGGGAGTTTCCCTCATCACAGTCTGTTAGCTGGAATTGTGCCTCTGGCAGGTTTCCCTTTGGTAGAGGTTCTCCTGGTCGTAATCCCCTGGAAGTTTCTCTTTTCGAAGTCTCACTCTGAAAGTCTTCCTTTTGGAAGAGAACTTCCTGACAGTTTTCCTCTGACATAGTAGCTCTGGCAGCAGTATTCCTGCGTCAGTTGCTAGACCCAATTTCCCTTTGGCGCTTTCCCTCTGGCACACACAGCCTGCACTTGGCCGCTGTGAAAAGAGTCCTCCATGGCTTTGTCAGCCATGCAGCGATGCAGCAGAGCGTCAGCTCTAAAGTTTCTGGAGCGGAAGTTGCATGCCACGCAAAAGAGTGCGGTGGGTGGAGGGCAGCCATAGGGCGTTGCGTGCGTGTGCCAGAGGGTTTATGTTGCAAGTGGCGCCAGTGCCGCTGGCAGTGGCGTTTGGCAAAGGTCAGAGGCGCAGTTCAAGAAGTTGCTGAATATTTTAATGCCGCATTTCAAGTGTCATCTGTCGCATAGATCAAGGGACGCCCAAAGCTGCTGCCAAAATTATCATAATTTGATTCGAACATCAGACTTTCAGGCGCTGCCACAGAGTATCACCTCAACCATAAAGTCCACAGCAAAAACAAAAGAAAATAAGGCCATTAAACCATTCATATATTTTAATTAAATGTTGCCATAGTTGCCCAGCGGCTCTCAAATGAAAGAATAAAGCAAGGAAAAAGAAAGACTGAAAGGAACGGAAAGCCCCTAAAAAACTCCGCGAAAATGTTGGAGAAAAGAGGAAGCCTGAGGAAAGCTTCAATTAAGTTCTTTATGGTTTTGGTGTCACTTTGAAGCATTCGACGCACTTCCTCACAAAAGCCTTCCCTCCTTTCCACCCATCATTATCCCCGCAGACCACGCGTCGTTTGAATAATTTGTTCAGGGGCAAAAGTTCAAACCCCCGCCCCATATCCTTGTCGAGGAGATGGGATTTCCGCCGCGTTGCTCTGGCCATTTGATGTTAATTATACGCATCGCTGCACCGTGGCCTTTTGGAAAAGGATTTTGATTGTATTTTTAGTCCAGTTGCCCAGGCAGTCTCTTGACCTCTCTTGGGAACACTCGAATGTATGAGAGCAAATAAATAAATTCTAGCAAATATTTTTCCTCCATTTTATACGTTTGCAATTTGTGCTTTAAGTGTAGGCATTTATTATTTGTGATTTATTTCGTTTGACGACTGAACAAAACACATTTGCCTGATTGTGACAGACAAGCAACATTCAAGTACCACCCTATAGAGATGGAGGCGTGGTCCCCATCACCACACAAACACATATATACACATGTGGGTGTGTGTGGTGAAGGGGGAGGTTACATATGTCAAACCGCAAAACAATAAGCAAAACGTTAAACAAAAGCTTCTTAGTGCTTGAGCTGGATGGCAGGCGTTTTTGGTTGGCGCACAAAACACCGGCAGAGAATAACGAATACTCGTAGAACAATAGAGATGGCAAAGAGAAGAGAAAGCAGACTTGCAGGAAAACCTCAACAGTTGTCAGACAGTGCGGATCATAACCACAGAAACCCTGCCCTCCATACAAAGAATAGTTTCTGCTTTAGCTGAATTAAAATGTTAGTAAAATTAAATCTACATTAAATATTCCAAGTAAATGCGATTTAAATTAAATGCTTCTATTAGCTTTAATTCCTTACCCAATGCCAGGCCAATTACTGCAGGTCTCAGCTCTCAACAATACAGAAAAACGTACAAAATAAACAAAGCAAAAAGTCTTGGATTGACATTGTCTGTCGACTGCTTTTATTTGGACCCCTACTTTTACAGACATTTGCCGCAATATCCTCGAGACCCATTCAACTCACTCCTTCCCGTGCCACGTGCCTGGTGAAGAAGAACTTTTGAATTATTTACGACTATTTACACAGACAATTGGCCAACTGTTTCTTGCTCACGTGAGCCTTCCAAGGATGTGCTCTTCGCTCCTTCGCCCATCCAACAGCTAATTTCTATAAACTTCAGGCACCAAAAAAAAATCAAAAAGTCAGAGCAAAGGCAAACGAAAGAGTCGATATCCGAGAAAACAGAGCATAATCCTAATACATAATGTGGCAAAGGAGGCAATAAAAGAAGGAGCAGCTAAGGATACCCAAAGGAAAGGCAAAACAAAAGCTAACGAAATCAAAGGAAAAGTAAAGTAAAAGCAAAACCAAATAAAAAAAGTGTGGGAAATTTGTTCGTATTCTTTGGGCTGCGTGACTGAGAAACCAACAAGGGAAAGTCATATCCATATCTATGCATCCTGAACCGGTCCTTCTTTCTATTTATCTTGTATCTTTTTACCTCTAAAAAAAAGTGACAGAGAAAAAGAAAAAAAGACAGAAATGTGGGGGTTGTAGGGGGCAAGGGACCAATAGGTAATATTAAATCAAAATCAATACCCGGCTAACGAAAAATTTCAAACTTGCTTATCATCATCATCTTTTGGTCTTCTGCCCCTGATGGACGATGCCTTTGTCGGCTTTCGGCCGGAGCCACTTTGGCGTATACTTGATGTGTAGCCATGGCCAGGCACACAGAATGATTGATTGACGATGATTGATCTTGATATGATAGCACCGTTACTTTGATTTTTAGTCACAGTTTGGAAGGCGGGAGGAGTAAATTTTCAATTGAATTTTCCTTTGCTTTTGTACGGGCTCGGGCTCGGTCATTCAACCTAAGTGCCAGTCGAAATTCTTTCGAATTTCAGTGCTACATTTTAAGTACAATTAAAGTCAGAGCTGGCCATTAAAGAGCTTTTAGTTGGCCACTCTTCCTAGCTGCGCAAACCTTTCCGCTTTTATGTCTTCGATTTTGCTGCACAAACAGAATGGAGAAAATGAAATCAAATGGAATTTCCTACAACTTGATTCGTTGCAATTTCTTCTAAAGATTTTTCCATTATTATTTGACGTTGAATTTCCTTTTAGCCCCCAAGGATACGGAATGCGAGAATATACACGGGTGGCAGAAAAAGGAGAGGGAGTAAATTGCGCTTGATCCGGTTGAAACGAAACTTAAACGGATTGCAATTGTGCGCTTTTCAGCCAGCGGCATGGCCAGTCCTTTTGCCATTCTCATTCCCATTCTCATCGATTCCTGAAGTGCTCTGAGAGAGAAGTTGACCAAGTCGCACAATTTGCTCAAATCAAAAGGTTTATTTGTCGTATAATTGGCCCAGATTATTGTCACTTTAGACGCCTTCTGGCCCCGATGCTTATTTACACTTTTATATTTCGCTTTTACCCTCGCAACACTTTCCCCCTTTGTCCCGTGGCATTCGCTTTTGTCCGCGACTCGCAAATAACTGTGAATGGGGGAGAAAAATGTGGCTGTGGTTGAGTGTGATTGGCCTTTGTTTGCACAATTGATTGCTGACCATATTGTTGCCACCACATACATACATACACACCACAGAGCCACAGATCCATACAGCAACACTTGCCATTGGCCTTTGTTAGCCTGCAGCCAATTATGGTTGACATCCAGCTGTAGATTGCAATTGACGGGTGGCACCACAGAGCGGACCGGACCGGAGTGGGTTCCATGTCCAGGTCCAAGTCCAGGTCTAATGTCCCTCTGAGCGCAGTGACATGCCAAGGCACTCATTATTATTGACTCTCTAGTGTGAAGTGCAGTGTCAGCGCAATCAATGGCTAATTGCCATTGGTATAAATGTTGTTCTAACCAAGTGGAAACGTCTACTTCTACTCAGTGTTTAAATAATCGTATCTATTCTCTGTACTTTCTCTAGTCTGCCATCATTAAAGAGGGTTTCCTGCTGAAGCACACCTGGTCCTTTCAGCGCTGGCGACGTCGCTACTTTCGCCTGAAGCGAAATAACTTATTCTATGCCAAGGATGAGAAGGTAAGTTTTAAGATGAATGCAAGAATTATACGGCAAACGTTGCTACGCTGCTAATCAAAGCTCATCAAATGGCAACGTAAATGAGAGAAACCTGCCATCTGATTACGCTGCGAATAGATACATAATGCCAAGGTCCCCCTATTGCATGACGATGTTGTTGTTCAGGGGTTCCGATTCCAGGTAACTTAATTCTCAATGGGGGTAAGCGTGGATGATAGAGAGCCCATAGGGAGCGAGCTGCGGATAAAGGGTCCCTCCATGGAGGGAAACGCAGATTATAGAGCCCTCTGTATAGCGGGCCAGAGATGATAAGTCCTTTACGGGGAAACTGCTTTCCCTTTTGGTGATTTCACCGGAGATGATAAGTGCTTTTAATTCGCCATTTTCCGCTAATGAATTCAATGCTGGCTGCGTTCCAATGCATTTTGATGGATGCCATTCCGGATCTGTCTGTGCCTCCCACTCATTGTGCCTTCTTTTCCTGTGGCTGGGTGCTACAGCTCCCGCCACTCTATGAACTTTAGCATTTTACAGCTGCGGGCTGGGTTTTTTCTCCATCAAATTGCCCCCAGAGCAAAAGCAAATTGCAGGATACAATTACCAAATGAAATTACCGCGCAACTTGAAAGCAAAACAATGAAAGGTTCAATGTGGCATGAATAGAAAGAGCGAGAGCGAGCTGTGCAGGTGCTGCACGGTAGCAACAGCTTGAGCAAGGGGTAGCGGAAAAATAGTAAGAGTCAGGGACAGAACAGAAGACAGCAGACAGGTGAGACAGACGCCGAAATTGGTTTATTGCGTGCACTACCCTCTCTCTATGGCAGTCATAATGAATGCTTTTAAAATTCAGCCCCCACATACAATGCCATCCTGTAATAGAATCAGAGAGGCAGAGAGCGAGAGCGGGGGGCGAGCGAGCTACAATTTTGGGTTGCCTAAAGGTTATGGGGCTGATTGCAATGGCTTTTGCTTTTAGTGACTCAATAAATCGAGCGGGCTTCCAACGGCCGCTCCGGCCTGAGCCAGCGGCTCTTGTTTCAATGTCAAATTGATTCAATTGTGGGTCTAGCATGCCCAGGCTCGTGCTCCACCCCCATCATTAATCACATTAACGAGACTAATTGACCAGACAAATCAATAATTTATGGTCAAGGCTGAAGTTAAAGTCGAGGTTTATACAAGAATCATTTTTCTGTAAACAACCCAAGACCTCTTAAGCGGATTACCCAACGCAAACTTAAACCCCAATACTTCAATCCTCATTTGTTAACCAATCCTACAGTGAAGAGGGCTTTCCATTTATGGCGAAACCCCAAGACTGACGTCAATGGTTCATCATCAGAACATGCAACATGCAACCCGCATATACAAAACTCTCGCAAATGCAATTATTTTGCAAACTTTCGTAACAAACGGCGAAGCACTTGAGCATTTCAGCGGCTTGGTTATGAAGAGGCTCCCCCACAAATATTGCGTATGCGTCATGTACGGCTTTTATGTTTATACAATCTTATGTCGTGTTTGCTGTTGGGGGAGGTGGGGGGTAAAATGCATGTAGCTGCGTCTTCGCTGACGCATTTCCATTATGCAACAGGACAGGAATAAATGCTGCTGCTGCCCCCACAGATCGCTTGATACAACCGCAGAGCAGAGCAGAATAGAGCAGAGCACAGGTGGGCGCAAAAAGTTACATTGTTGCCATGATAACGGCCCAATTGCCCCTGGCATTTCACGCCTCAAGGAACCACCAAGGAACCACACTTTGGAATCACCACGGAACCACCTTACAGCGTCAGTTATTTTGATTAAAAATTCCGTTTGATGCTCGATAAATAGACCTTAAGGTGGCTCTTTATTAAAAGGTTAATAACACCGTTTAGACATTTACGTCCAAGGACTATGCCAAGGAGCGAACTCATTAACTGTAGGCACGAAATTTCAATTATAATTACGCATACGCCATGTTGCGCCCAAGTGGCTTAAACGGCTGGCAATTTGTTGCCTACAGCTACTGTTCCTGCTGCTGCTGCTCCTGCCTGCATAGTAAACTCTAATAAAAATAAAGAAAATGCGGAGAAAACTACGAGTGTACGCGTGCCAGACAAATACGCAAGGCGTGAGAAAAGCATGTCCAAAAGGTCCAACTTTTGGGCTCGGTTCTAAGTTGAGGCAAAAGAAAGGATAAGACACGATGCCCGCTAAAAAAGAAAGAATGACGACCGGTAATTTCAGGGGAGGTGCTGGGATGCTGGGATGCGAATGGATGTTGATGCTCATGTTGATGATGGTTGCGTTGCTCGTAAAAGCGCAAATTTTTGTTTGCATTGTTTTCATCGTAGTCTTCTCCTACGCTTTCTCTCTCTCTCTCTCTCTATCTATCTCTGTCTATCAACCAGCAACTTTTATCTCTCCTTGTTTTGGCTTAAGCCGCTGCCGAAGGTTCTTTCGGTGGACTCTTCTTCTTTTAGCCCACTCGCACGCGACGTGTTGTTAGTGGAGAATGGGCAGGGAAACTCACCACAGTTGTAAAGTTGTAGAACTCGGCATCCGGCCATGTGCGCGCTCCCCGAGAGTATGGTGATGCTGTGTGGGTGGTTTGTTTTGAAACGTGAAAGCTTCGCTTCATAAAGAGAGAGCAAAGGAAAGCTTTTTCCTTTCAGGGTTGTCAGATTATCAGAAAAAGAAGAAATCAATGGATAATACTTAAGGGATGAATGTAGATAAATAAAAAAGAATAACCAATTTTCTATGTTCTTTAATGTATCTGTACCATAATTTATCCCATAATTCAAATAATATATGCAAAACTACATCGATATATGTATTAACATTTCCATTTTCTAATGGCATAAATCGTTTAGAAGCTATAACTGTGCTGAATATAAGTTTCTCTTGTCATTTCCAATTGTTCCAAGTTGCCTCGCAAACTTTCTCTCAGTGGAAACGCACACATCTTGTAAAAATGAGAGCTTTTCGTGCACTGCCGCCTTTCAGCTAAGCCCAGACCCAGAGCAGACCCCAATGGCAGACCCCGTCTCATTCCCACACAGGCACCTGTAAATATTTGTATCCTTTCGGGCGCATGGCAGCCAGGCAGTCAGCCGGGCAGGCAGGCAGTAGCGGCAGCCCCCCTCAGTCTGTCCCGCTATTTCGTGGTGGGTTTCCTTCTGGCGGCCAATAAAAGCGAGTGCCAGGCAGGACTTGAGCTCAGTTCAAACTCAACGAAGCAGTGTGCCACAACTCAGCAGCAACAGCAGCAGCAGCATCCGCCAAAGAGGAGACACACCAAATAAACTCAAGCCAAATAATTAATAATTCATCCAAAACTCAAATATTCATTATAGACAAAAGAATAATATAAATTTTAAGTGAAGCAATAAAAACAGAAAACAAAATCCTATCAAAAAAATCCCTTTAAGTTATTTGGTTTTGAGGCGACGGCAATGAGGTCTTTGCCCAAGCCTCCAGCACTCAAGTTTTAAAAGATGTGAACTTCCGAAATTACCCAAGAAACGAAGCCATAAACTGAAGAAGCAACAGTGCCAAAACCATAAACTAAAAGCCTAAATCACCGCTAAATCAATATTCGGTTTGTGTGTCTGCGTGTGTTTTTGGGGTAAGTTTCTACAGCTTTTATGCCTATTTCATTTTGAATAATCGTCGCTCCGCTATGCCCCGGCATAAGTGATTTGCTTTGGGGGATCACGGCAAAAGTTTCCGTCGGCTTTTGGCATTGATGCTGGAACAAACATATTCATCCGGAGATTTGTAGGCTGGCCCTAAAACTTTTAATTGGCTAATTTAATTAATGTTCGCTAGTTGAGCCTCCTGAGAATGTCCTCCTGATGGATGTCTGATTGAGACTCGACTGCCGTTATTAATTTAAACTTTTGGCGTTGATGAATTATATTTTCAGGGAAGAGAAAGCAGTTCTTAGTTCTTAACTGTTTGGCAGACACATTTACCTATGCTCGTCCTCTTCCTACCCCTCCTCGTACCCATAGTCTTAATATGTTTATTTCATATACAATTGACTCTTGTCAGACACACACAATGGGTGAGAGAGAGAGAGAGGAGTGCCGCATCAATTCAGCAACAGAGCAGTGACCTCTTGTCTGAACCTGAGAGCAGTAGCAGTAACAGTGCCAGTATCGGTGTCGGTGTCTGTCTGGTGGGAGTCTGACAACTTCTCATTAAACGGTTCCTCCTCCTAATGGCAACAGCAGCACTTTCTGGCTAATTACTAGCCCACACACAGACACATCGGCCAATAGACACACACAAACGATAAAGACAAACAAAATGTGAGCATATGTGTAGTTGTTGAGGCCATCAAGAGGCTGCCAAACAATCGGACAAAGTGACATTGAATACAAAGATAATTATACGCATATTTATGAAGAGAATAGACATAGGGGCACAAAAGTGCAAATTAAAATGGGGGAGACGAAGAACCCAATGAAAACGATACCAGAATAAGCCCTGTGGCCGATAATGGACTGAACAGGACTTTTACCTGAAGGATATTGTCCTCGTGCTGCTGCCTGTGGCACAAATGGTTGCGTGCCTCGAATGCCATGCCATCCATGGCCATGTGCGTGTCCCAGGATGTCCCAGGCACACACGCACACATACAGTGTCACACCCATGAAGAGGATGTTATCCTGCGGCCATGTGCAAATGTTTATTGTGCTCACTGTGTTGAAAAATTTACATGCCACCTTCTTGCCCATCCGCTCCAGTCAAGTACGTGTAACAGCTTCTTCTCTTCTGCTGCTCCTGAAAGCATGTAATGTAACCGTCGGACAATGAGCACATTGCCATGTCGTTGGCCTCTTCGTGTCCTGTGCCCAGGTGTTTTGTCGAAGCAGATTAGATTCCCTCTTTCAGGCAGGACTTACGTGCATGTGTGCCGCTTACATCTCTCTCTCTCTCTCTGACTCTCTCTCTCTTCCTTTCTGAGACTTGGCTAATTTTTGTTGGGATCTCTCAGCAATAAAATTTGCCAAATCATTTTTGGATTTTATTGTTATACCCAAAAGCATGAAGAGAAAAATGAAATGAAACATCCCGACAATCCCAGGAGAAATTTGCTGAAACAATGGCATAAAGGATGAGTAGAGGATTTTATATCCAAAGAGAAAGCTTTGCAAAATTCATTAGAATTCCCATATTCATATGAATAATGGATCAAACTTCATGGTCAATGCTACGAATCATAATGCTATGCACAAATTTTCTCTTGTTTCAACAAATAATTAGGAAAATAAATTCGCTCCAGTTAAGTGTTTAAAGTTATGCAAAACATGCAATGTATTGGCATTTTATAAACAAACATTTATCCAATTGCATTCAATGCCAAACCATTACTAAAAGTTGCATGACGAACTGATAGCATTTTATTCCTAAATATTTAAGAAGCATTAAACTATAAATTATTTCTTGAAACTATTTTATGTGGTGCAATCAGTGAGACAATAGCTATTTCCGAATAAAAGAATTATTGTTTAGCTGCATAATTTATACGCAACATCCAGCCTTTGCATTCAATGATTTTTCAATCGCCAAAAATTGAACAGTAAAATAATCATAAATTAGTATATATCCTGTTGTTGCAACGGCTTATAACGTTCCATTTTGTAATTGAATTATTCAATGAACATGTAACAGGCGACATTTTAATCAGCGGCAATCGTTACATATTTAAAAATGCAATAGCGAATTCCCACAAAAATACATTCAATGAAAATGAAATGAAAATAGTACGAAAATTTCCGAATGACGTCAGTAGCCAGTCTGACAATTTTACCTCTTAGTACGAGTTTCCGTTTTTTTGGGGCAGAGGCGATTAAGTTTTCATAAGCTGAAAAAGCGGGGGATAACATTTTCATGCTCTAAAATTAGCCACAGAGGTCAAATATATGATGGCCTGCAATGGAGGTCGAAAAACACAGACGCATTTGCATGTATTAGGGGGCTGTCAGTTACATGTTATCCAAAGTGTGTGCATCATCAGTTCCATAAGTAGCTGCAGATATCTCGAGCACTTTGCATTAATCTCCAAGGTAATTATTGCAATGAATTGAAGATGCCAATTTGTATTCATTTGCAGCAAACATTGAGCAATGTTTTCTCTACTTGAACATTTTAATTAAATGTTGGGCCGCTACCACTGCTGCAGACAGTGGACTAAACGGACTGGAAATCAACTAAATAAACCAGAGATTGCACAGTTGTTGAACACACTTTTCGTGTATGTCAATTTGCATATTATTTGCACATGTTCTGTGGGCGGAGTTCTTCTCGTACGATCTCAGCTGGCCTTAGCTGATGCATAGTTTGCAGGCTTAGTTTTTCGAAAAGGTTTTTTCTTTTGGTTAATTTATGGACACATGAGCCCGCCGCCCTCGAGCAACCCGAAATCAAACACAAATGAGGTCACACATGGGCTCAAGGGCTACAAAGTCACGTGCCAAATACAACACAAAAGAAGGCGGAGGGGGGGCAACTTTTAAGGATTCGGTTATTTCGCCAGAAAGGGCAAAATCAATATTCTGATGTGGGTCTGCAAAATGTTGTCTGTAAAACAATAAAAGCGGCCACATGTGATACTATTTTGACAAACTGCATAAACAGAACACTGCTGGGGGGATTATGTGTGCACAAAATGTGACAATAAATTCATATTAATTCCGCTCAAGTGATTTTGAATAAACATTTACCTTCGGACGCTCAGTTTTAGTTTTATTCAACATTTCAATTGAACAATATCCAACAATAGACCGGCTCAGAAGCCAAGGCCGGGCAGGCATTAATACAGTATCTGCTGCGAGTGTGTAACCATGACATTCAACAATTTCCAACTGTCACTCAGAAGAAGAGAGCATTGCCAGTGCGTTGCCATGAAAGGCTGCAGCCAAATGAAAAGTGTCAACCAGATGGAAGAGGATGTAGGCGCTGGGATTCCCAGGACCCTCCGCAGGCGCAGCCCCATTCCCTTTGTTCTCATCAGGCATCCTGGCACTGATGTGGATGCCAGTCTCGAATGATGCCTTCCAGTTGCCGGGGACGGCAGCTGGCGCTAGTTTAATCAACATAAATGTGGCGTCGCCGCTCGCATGCGTTCTTCTGGGCCTCTCGTATGCTCCTCCTGGGCCTACTCATTTTGCATATGCGCCGTAGAGCTCTTTATTGACTTTAATGACTGCATAAACATCGACCCGCAGCGGCACTAGCACTGCTCCGGCTCCCGCTCCTTATACAACATCCTGCACTTAATGAACTTGTTCATTTGTTGCACGTGAACGGAATAAAGGCCTTGGGAGTACATCTATTTCTACATTTCTTCCGTCATTGAGTGCTACGTGACAAGAGATAGTAGGTTCTTTACCCTCGGCGAAAAAGATGACGATGCTTGCAATTTGCCATGGAAGGGTCGTTGTTGGGTGCCTTGTGTTCTTATCTTAATTTCATATTTGTCATGGGTGATTTTACAACTGAATTGAAAAGGAAGTGGCTGAGCTTTTTGGTTGGCAGACACACATGAATAGATGCGTCAGGCCACCTTTTCTTTTTCGTGTCAAATTTATTATTTTAATCAAAGGAACAAATGAATTCAAGCGCAAATGAAACAAATCAGCAGAATAACACGAGAGTCTGAGATGACGTGCCAGTGGCAGAACTTGTCGAATTAATGTGATCGCCATCAAATAAATAAATACGACACGAACATTGAGCATTGAGCTTTGGATATTGGGGACAATGGACACATAGCAATTTAATTCCCCATTTGAAATATTACGCATACCACACGTTGTATCGTCAATGCCTACACAATGCCAACACACACCAACCCACCCTCACGCACATATATTGTCAAAGAAATGATATTAATTCTTGGGTCCGGTCAATTGCCATGGCCCCTGGTCATGCTACTTCCACTTTTCCTCCGCTTATCCTCCCTTTGCTGGCCGTCATAACGTCTTAGGAGTCTTAGCCGTCATTTATGTCGTCAACATCTGCGTCTGAGGCCTCACGCTAAATGCCTCAGGTCGCCTAATCTCCTGTTTGTATGCAGCCCGCAACACCAACTTGGGAAAACTTTTCTATTTCCTGGAACAGAATACACACAGTCCCCTAGGAACGAACGGAGACTGCGAGTCTGCGTTTTTTTTTTTTGAGAGGCAAGCAGGAGTTCCTAAGCAGCTTTATCTTGAGAGTAAACTCATAGAATATCTTCTCGAAAATGCGGTACTATTTCTGCGCTAACAATCGATTATCAATTGCTTTAAGTGACATAGCTTTCAAAAATTGGTGTGTTTCATATGCAAATTTAAGACAGAGAATTTTCCATTTTAGTTTCATAAATTTCTACCAACACGTTAGTGGAAAATCTTCGAGCTCGGGTGCGTCTCAAGCCAGCAGCTTCCTGCGCATATAAATTTATTTAAATGAAATGCATACGACGGGAACGTCAGCGGTGATGACATCTAATAGAAGTAGGAGGAGGACAAGTCTATGGGGGTTGTACCCTCACGACGGAGGAGCAAGAGTATGCCTCAGGCCTCAAGGGTGCATTAAGCTAACAAGCGTACTAAATGTAGTACAAAACGTGGCTGAAACCAAACCCACAGAGACACCGTGACGTTGATGCTGAAGTGTTGCCAACACTCTCTATGCATGTGTTTCTGTGTGCGAGGAAAAGTGGTCGGGAAAAGTGCTGAGGAAAAACTTATACAATATCAGCGATGACACAAACTAAATTGAAACCAAATGCGGTCATAGCATAACCCATGCACTACTTAGTTCCTGCCAACCAGCTAGAAATTCATTTGTTCCACTCAAGTATCCAGCGCATCATTCACTGCAATTAGAAGCCGAAAGGCCAACTGGAGACGCCGCGGCAAATGCCATCAGCAGACCAGAGGGGACTCCGGGCCAAGCACCAGCCAAAGGCCAAAAAGGGAATGGAAGGAAATGTAAGAGAGCCATCTACCTGGGGGCTAAAACGGAAATGGAAACGTTCTCGCAGCCACCGCAAAAGCCACAGCCCCACCGAATGCACTTTCTTAAATGCGAGACTTCCGGCGCCATGGCCCCACGTAACTTTTAAGGTTGCTTGGGGCAAAGTCAGAGGTGTTCTATTAACATTTCCGTCGGAGCAAGCGACTACCAGTCCCGACATTCCCATTACCAATCGCATTTTGAGTTATGTTCGACCAAATTGACATTTCACCTTGATTAATGGCCAACGGGGAGAGCCCAGAGCAACTCAATCATCGGCGTCGTTCTGGTTCTGGTCACGGAGCTGGGCCCAGCCATCTCCAATCCGAGGTCATTGTCTTTTGTGCGGGTCTTAAATTTATTGTAGCGCATTAGTTCGGCTGTCCACCAATCCCAGGCGGACAGGCACCCAAGCAGAGCCCGCAGCGGATAAGAATCTACGTAAATGGAAAGCAATTACGGCCAGTGAATCTTTTGTTGTGAGAGAACCATTCCATATTTGATTCATTTGGAAACCAAAAGGGCTAAGTCGGGCGCATGAATATTTAATTGATAGCCAGAGAAAAGCCTCCGGGCGCAAAAGGTGCCGCGAATTTTTCACAAATAATTTCTGCTACACCCAAAAAACATTCCCAGACAATTCAATTCAATGAGTGGGAGAGAGCTGCTACAGCCTCAGGCGCCAAGGCTAATAGCTCATCCGTAAAGAGATATTACCTTAAAAGGGTTCGTCTTATTTTATATATTTCCTTTTATAAAATTAAAGTATCATAATTATCTGTGCAGTTTTCGCTGGGCCCAAAACTTTCTTTGAAATATTCTATAAAAAAGCATAAGCGTTCAGCCAACTCCGAACCCACGTTTAAATGAATACAAAACCAAAATTTTAAATAAAGCAAAACGGCATACATTTACTTTGTCCGAAAACCGAAAAACCCAACAAGATGGAAAGGTTGAAACAACTTTCTTACCCCTCATTTGGCTTGGGTACCGTCGGGCACTCGTGCGGCAACAAAATGCTTAGGCACAAAAACTTTTCAGCCAAAGACAATTTCCACCGGCCTCTTCCCACCACACAAAAGTTGGCATTCAGCCACCAAAAAGGTAATGAAAGAAATGGGGATACAACAAAGGCGACTTTTCCCTTTTTTCAGAGAAGTGGAATGGGAATGGGGAATCTTTTGTGTGACATTTGTTAGGGCGGGGGGTTGGAGTTCATGACAACCGCATGACACGGGGCGTGAGAGAGCTGAAAGCCAGCTGAAATTTCCGGCCAGAGCGTTGCCAAGGAAATCTCCTTTCTAGGCTGTTAAATAAATGATTTAGTGAGTGACACTTGAGACCAGCGTTCGGCCTTCAGGCAGCATTCATCTATCGGTTCAGTTCAGTTCGGTCCGGTTCGATTCGGTTCGGTAATGTGTCAATTATACGGCCATTTAGTGCAAGCAACTTGTGGACTAGATTCGATTTATAAATTTTATTAACGAAAGATGAGACCAGACGCTGGCTAACTTTTTGATTGAGCCTTGAGTCCGTAAATCAATCAAATTTCTGTCGACAACATTCAATAAACTGAAGTTGAGTTTTCTGCTGCCTCTTGAAGTTTGAAATTTCATCGACACTCAATTTATTTATTAAATTTATGAGGGGATCGTTGCCCAAACCGAATTTAGCAAGTAATTTATGTCCAGAATCTAATGCAAACTCACAGTTTGTGAGTTCAACTTTCTGCTTTTGTGGCACGCAACTTTTAAAACACCCTAAAAACAAAACCAAAAAAATAAACTCATTTTGCTGCTGCCATGGATATTGAAAAACTGGTTTACCATGCAACATGAAGCAAGGATTTTAATTTAAAGCTTTCCCACAGCAAAAACAAGCATAGAATAAAATATAAACAAGATACATAGTCTGAGCATAGAAAAACTTTTGCCGCAAAACACAACACACAAAGTTACTGCCAGAGTACATTCAGAAAATGGAGCAAGTTATCATTAACACCTCGCTGATCCTGCCACTGAGCCCCCACTATCTCTCTGGACCTCTGTAAAATGGTAAATGACTCTGGGTGGAATGGACCTTCTGCGGACCAACATAGAAAGGTGTTGGCAGTCGCTCGGGGGCGCGTGATTCCCAAATTGATGTGCGGCACACTTTTTGGTTACGTGGCATCAACATTTATGCGAGGATTTACGCTCAAAATATAAATCTTTCAACGGCATTAAGGAGACTCGTGCTCGTTGGTGGGTTTTTAGCCATTACACTGGAAGGCAGGACAAATAAATCGAATACTAAAACTAAGTTTCCCATTTGAAATGATTGAAAATTGCCTAAAATAAGCAGAATTTGAATGCGGTCTTGAGAAAACATATTCACAGCCTTAGAAAAATGTGTAAAGATGTCAAAGAACTAAAATATTTCTCTCAGTGTAACAGTACCTTCGGTTTCATGCTCTTTTCTTGCTGATTTCGATATTGAGTATAATTTTGTTTACCGCCCGCCCTCTATTTGAGCTTTTATGAACATGTCGTCTGGTTTTAAGTGTTTTATGCCTCAATGTCAGCTAAAGTTGACCAAATTATTGGCTTGCAAAACACTATCGTTTATTGATAAAGTTCCTAACGTAGAGAAAAGTTCATCCGTTTTTAGTCCCGAAAAGCCCAGCAGGGCCCCAAAAGCATCATTTACTATTATTTCGTATGCTGTCAAAAAGTTGGAGGTCCTCTTGCACGGTCCTGGTCCTTGCTTAAACTTTTTCACTTGTCTAGCGAATAATTTATTTGAGTACACAGAGCACCATATAATTTTTACTGTCGGCAAACTATGCATGTTTTAGATTAAGTGGAAGTGGGACAGAAAAAAACTGTCAACGTAAATGTTTAATTTATAATGTGCAGAGTTGTGCCACAGTCAGCAAGGCACAAAAAAGACTCTACCATTTTTTTGTAGTACAAATTAATTCACATTTATTAGAGTGAAGGAATGCAGACTGGCCAAGAGAAGGAAGCACAGAGCGGAGCAAAGAGCTGTGCGAGTGTCCCAGAACATTGGAACATACGAGTAGAAAAACGTATCAAAGAGGATAAGCCATAGTGGGAGGAAATTGTCCATGAGGATAGGCTCCAAAGAGGGAGGATATGGTCCATGCGGATAAGGCACAGAGAAAGAGAAACTGGAATGCCTTTCCATGGGGATAAGCCTCATATAGGCAGAACACTGTCAGGAAGACCCGCACTGGACACACAGGAAAAAAAACCGTGTCTCGTTGTCGGGCCGACGGATCTTGGCCGGAAACATTTTTGGTTTTTATCAAGCTCCCAGTCCCTGGGTCTCTCTTTTCCTCTCTTTCTGACTGTCTGTGTGTGTGTGTGTGTGTGCCCCTGTGAAGGAAAACATCATTTTATCAAACCCGAAACGAGGTCATGTGGGTTTTTGGTCGTCAGAACCAGAATCAGGACCAAAAACCAAACCCAGAAGCCCACGAAAAATGCTTTACTTTCCACTCCCTCTCTCATGTATCCTGTGATTTTTTTTCCTGAAACATAAAAATGAAACTCATAAATTATGTTGCATAAATCACGACACAGCCTTATGTGTGTGTGTTTTTGTTGGTGGGGAAATGTTATATGGAAAATATGTAAATTCAAATATGTATACATATACATATGTAAGTGATATGTTCAACCCCCTGAAATCAATTAGCAAATTAATTTTCAGCCTTTTTGCAACAATAAAATACACACATTAAAGTATATTTTTTGGAAGTTCTTCAATATATTAAATTCGCAGCAAACACTTTTAGTATTTATTTTGCATATTCTGCTCTGAAATTCATATAATAAAACATTTTCTCACATTTTTTATTTTACCGCAAACATTGTTAAGCTCTTTAAAACGCAAATCAAGTGGAATCCTTTTGAGAAATATCATAATGGAAGCATTCGAGCATTTTATTGCATTTCAAGAGCCGAAAAGACAAACGAAAAACATATGAGGCACTCAAATGGTAGCTTAAATGTCTTCTTTTTCTGGCTGCTGCCTTGCCGGGCACTTCTTAAGTGTTATTTATGCAGCATTTTCTTCTGAAACTGAAGAACCAAAAGTTGAATGTACTACAATAGTCCTTATGGGCCACTAGAATGTGAATGCAAATGGATGGAAAACATATCTGCGGTCTGCTAGAGGATAAGCCAATAAATTCCAATAAAAAAAGGGATCTGCTGTTCTTTTTTTCCTCTTCTTTTTTGCAATATATGTATGTATGTATATACTCATCAGCATTACATTGTAACAATGTGTTTTTGTTGCGAGGCGTATACTTAACGTGTGTGACTGTCATTAATGCCTGAATTTGAGCCACAATACCGCCACTTAGCGAATCGAATCGAATCGGAATGGCCTCCAAAAAGATATTCGCTGATGACGCCCCTTTGCTATTAATCACAATTATTGTCAGCCAGTCGGTTGTCGGTTGTCGCTTGCCAGTGGAGGTGCAGGAACAACTCCTATGTTCCGCCATCTGTGGTCCTGAATCAGGTCACAGCAGTTGTTTCGCCGCCGCCATCGCCGTCTCGTTCTGAGCCCCGTGACAAATTGCTCTCAGGCTCTCAAAGTAGGTTACACAGCTGGCACTGTGCCCTGTACAGGTCCCTCTGTGCCACATACCCCCAGCCAGAACACCCAGTACGTACAACAAGACTAAATGCTTCTAATTGCTGGCTGGGGCTTGGGGCTTTGTTTAAAAAAAGAAGAAGAGAAACGCATACAGTGGGGAAAATGTTCATTTCGCAATGAGTGGGTCACAAGTGATATGGTAGGCGCTCCATAAGGCGTGAATATGTGTTCACTGGAAGGAAAAACGTTTTCAAAACAATAATTTATTATTGACTTGGTGTTCCCAGAAGGCTCAGAATAATACTTTTTGCTATTTTTAATAATTTAACCATCTTTTCTTGAACTTATTTCCTAGTAAGTATTATTTGTTTCCGATTTTTTCCCTCACTGTATCCCTATTAGAGCAATCAATAATGTATAGCCACTGGAACCACCAAGTTTTGATTACAAATTCCAAAATTTCTAATCCCAAATATTCAGTTTACCCGAAGGCTTGGGGCCTGGCTCTGATTTGTGTCCCATATTCTCCATTAAAATAGAATTTTGTCTTGAGATGGTAATTTATGGCACCAGCGGCAATGCTTTATTTAGAATATAGTAAATGTATATCAAGGGTAGGCCCAAAAAGGAAGGTGGTGTGTAGCAAGGACCAGCCACTTTCAGGGACATTAACATTTTGCGAGTATTTAAATGTGAGGAGCCTGGGTCGGCAGAACACAGCAGGGGATGGCTGGGCCGCCGATGTTATGGCACATTAATAACTAGAATTTGGATCGAGGTCTGGGAAGGCAACTGGAAGTGAATGTGAGTGGATGGGAGTGAATGGGTGTGGTGTATTTGAGTATTTTTGGGGGTGCGGCCGCCAAGTTATGCCATTAAAATGTCAAAATTTTCAAGCTGCTCAACTCCGACACGCCAAATGAAACGTGGCACGCCCCCGCAGACACCTACAACACGACACCGTCCACCTACCCACCAAAAGAGAATCTCGTACCCCATAAAATGTGCCTTGAAGGGTAGCCAAAAGCCATTTAATACAAATTATACCCCGCCATCATTACAAAGTACAAGAGAGGGGGCCATGGCCAGGGCATGTCCCTGTCCCATTTGGGAGTCCGCCAGGCAAATGTTTCCCACATTTGTCTTAGAGAAAACTTTTCCTCCGAGTGGAAAGATGCAAAATGGACTTTGGAAAAGTCATAGCGCAAATGTCTTTAATGTTTGCCTTGTTTTCAGCCGACTGAAAATAGTTGAAATGCAATTGCGAAGAAAACTTTGCACGAAGTGGCATTTCGAAAGGAACAACTTTATCGACAGAGAGAAAAGGGAACTACGCAGAATGGCAGAAAGTACGGAAGTCAGATGGAAAGGAGATGCATTTGGAGGACTACCCATCAATCTGATATCTATATTGAAATGGGGTTGCTCTGAGATTTTTCAAGAAATTTCTCGTGAAGTTTTTATCTGATTTTGTCCTACTTAAAGTTTGAGTAACCTGCACAAATCTGTACAGAGAACGGTGTTCAATAAGTTGGAGGCTTAACGAGTCAGCAGTTTCGTAGGCGCAAATATACTAAATTCTAATGACTGCCAGATCTTTTTTTGCCATTAAGTGATTTGCCGTGCAAAAAATGGCCAAGCGTACCCGTCGCTCCCTCCACCCAACAAACAAGACGAAAGTAATGCCAAGAAATTGATATGAATGGCCTCCAGCAACAACAAAAAACTTTTCTGCAAGCTGTACACAAACCAAAAGAAAAGGCAAAGGAAATGAGTAAATAAGCAAGAAAAGGAAAAGTATTTGTGCGTCAGGTGGCAGAGACCCAAAAAAATAAAACCCTTGAAAGTGCGCAAATTAATGATTATTTGAGGCAGTTTTTCTTCAACAAAAATCTCTGTATAATGCAATCAAAGTTGGGTTAATGCCTGGGGAACCGAAGCCCGAAGCCGATAACACAGAAAACGAGAAGGGACGTGTGAGACGCTTCTTACGCGTCACAACTTTTATACCCGGCACTCAGTACTACATCTGCACTTTAGCGGTTATTTGTCAAATTTTACATTTTTTCTTCATCTGTCATCTACATCAACAACACTACTCACGCCAACACGCTCCTTTAGCTCGCCACCCTCCCCTATAGACACACACTGCAGAGTTGCGGCAGAGGCAGCGGCAGAGGCAGCGGCAGAGGCAGCGGCAGAGGCAGCGGCAGCGGCAGAGGCAGCGGCAGAGGCAGCGGCAGAGATGGGGGGCAGAGGCCATAAACAGCGCGAAGCAGAGTGTGAATGCTGCGGGACGGGGTGGGTTTGGCCACTGAAAATTAATTTCTCCATTGTGGCTATAATAATGATCCAATCGGATCCCATTTTGGTGATCTGATAGATATGGTCATTCCCTACGGAATGGCGTTTTTTGTTAAGGAGGCGGGGCTCATTTTTGAAATACACTTATAACAGTGTGAGCATACAGAAGGCTGGATGCAACATTTAGTAGCTCTAGCTTTTATGGTCTCTGAGATCAAGGCGCTCAACAATACGGACGGACGGACAGACAGACATGGTTCAATCGACGCGGCTATTGATGCTGATCAAGAATATATATACTTTATGGGATCGGAAACGTGTCCTTCGTTACATATGTATATCCACTTTGTGCACAAATACAAAATACCCTATTCACTCTTCGAGTACCGGGTATAAAAATTATGCAAGGAGAGAAAAACTGCCTTTGCGTGCACCCACACTCACTTATCGAGAGGTGCAAGTGTAAGGAGAATTGTTTTTGGTTAATTTCGAGAGCGTAAAGCCATAGGGTACGGCAATAAACAAAACAAAAATAAGTAAAGGAAAAAAATGATCGTCACTGAGAAAAATATACGAGCATTTGCGAAAACAAAGTATAAACTGTAAAGCAAACATAAAACATCAATTTTCACTTGCCTTTTACATTCTTCTTTTTCCTCATTGCGCTTCTTCTTTTCGCATGTGCCGTGAAGCACTTATTGTCCTCTTTACACACATGCATACGTAACCCGCGCGACGATACGACGAAACGAACGAAACAAAATAAATGTAACGGGATCGAGCGAGAGATTCTAATAAGAGCACAGATGGGCACATGAATTTAAGGTGAGGCATTGGGACGGAAGTTCGTACGCACACACTAAACGAGAGAGAGTCAGACTGGCACGAATTGGGTTGCCTCACCCTATTAGGGGACACTTGAAATGAGAGCGCTGACACTCGCTCTTCTCTTTGCTTTTGCGCCTATTCTTTTTTTTTTGCGCTTTTATATGACTGCACGGTAAAGGGAGGGGACAACTTCACGCCTTTTTGGCACATTTTCACACACACACATTGCAAGCCCTTGGTGCAAATTTAGAACATTTTAGCTCTATGTACGTACATATGTACATACATTTGTACGAAAAAAAAAAACACATTTAACACTTCACTTTCACATATTGCCGCATATTTCCAACGCCGATCTGCCGATCTGCTTTTAGCCTTTGATTCGCATTTTTGCCCATTAAACGCTCCATTTCCCATATTTCACTAACACACACTTCATCTCGCATTTTTGATCCCATTTTTGTCAACAAAATGTTCAACCATTTCACCATATTTCACTTTTCACTAACACACACTTCACTTTCACATATTTCGTATATTTCACATATGATCTCGCATTTTTGTCCACAAAATGTTCAACCATTTCACCATATTTTATTTCACTTCACTAACACACACTTCACTTTCACATATTGCCGCATATTTCCATCGACGATCTGCTTCTAGCCTCGCTGCTGTGCTCCTCCGCAAATGATCTTGATTTTTATTGATTTCACTAACACACACTTGTTGTTGTACACTGCACATACTGCACGATACTTTTTCCCGTTTAGTTTCCCCGAATTTTCCCTTATTTTCCCGATTTTGCCCGATTTTTTCGATTTTTCGCGGACCGAATCCGTACCGGACCGAACGCGCTGACAAATTTTAACTACTGAGTGGGGAGGAGGAAGCTGCAAAACAAAGTAAACTGCGTAGGTGTTGGTGGCTTGGGCCGCGCTCCCCTACTCTCAAATCAATATGCATATATATTGTGACGTGCACTTGGGCCTACTGCTCTCTGGAATTTTGAGCTAGCCGACCAGACCAGATCAGTGTAGGGTGAATCTACGTTTTGCATGGGATTTGCGCTCTCTTTACATTTAGCTAATGAGGAAGTGAAGAGGAGAAAGAATAAGAAAACATTGAGAGCGAGAGAGCAAAGTAACGGCGAAAGATTGCGAGACTGAGCTGTCGTTCTTTTGCCTTGTATGAGTGAATAGGAAATACAATTGGGTTCTTGGTGTTGGTGGCTTTTGACTCGCTCTCCTACTTTTTGACTCGAAAATTTATTGTAAAGGAGTTACATTTAAAGATTTAGTTATGATTTCAGAAACCATCATTGCATTTGCCGTTTTGTCTTCTTTTTAAATAAATCGTCACGGTTTCCTTCTCTGGTTTTCCAGATTCCATCATAATGCGCCGTTTCTTTTTTTTGGTTCTGGCTTTCGTTTGAGAGTGAGATAGCAAAGTAACTGTAAAAACAACACAAGACTGGGCTCTCTCGTTCTTCTTTTTTTGTGTGAGTGAATAGGAAAGACAATTGGATTCTTGTTGTTGGTGGCTTTTGACTCGCTCTCCTACTTGCAAATCGAATGCACATTTATTGTATAGAGCAGTTTGACCTTCCGTTTCTGGAATTTGGTGCAAGCCGAAACTCTCTTTGCTTTTGACTAATTTTCAGTAAAAAGGGGAGAGAAGAAGAAGATGCGCTGCTGGAGTGCAGGCTTGAATCAAAATGAAATAAATCGTCCCGGAAAAGATTTCTTTCACGTGATCTCGTTCGGAAAATGCTTAGAAAAATGTGGAAATTTTGAATAGAGTTACATTTAAGATTTGTTATACAGAAACCATCATAATGCGCCGTTTCTTCTTTTTGGTTGTTTCTGGTTTTCGTGTGAGAGCGAGAGCGCATAGAACGGCGAAACAATGCGAGACTGAACTCTGGCGTTCTTCTTGCCTTGTATGAGTGAATAGGAAAGACAATTGGATTCTTGGTGTTGGTAAAAAATTGTAAAGGGAGTTACAACACATAATGCGCCGTTTCTTCTTTTTGCTTTTCTCTGGTTTTCGTGTGACTAGAAAGTAACTGTAAAACAACACAAGACTGAGCTCTCTCGTTCTTCTTTCCTTATATGAGTGAATAGGAAAGACAATTGGATTCTTGGTGTTGGTGGATTATGACTCGCTCTCCTACTTGCAAATCGGATGTACATTTATTGTCTCTAGCACTTTGATTATCGGTCTCTGGAATTGTCAGTAAAAAGGGGGGTGATGAAGAAGATGCGCTGCTGGGTTTAGCTACTGCAAATTAATCATTCTGGCTATAATAATGGTCCAATCGGATCCCAATTCGTGATCTGATAGATATGGTCATTCCCTACGGAATGGCGTTTTTAGTTTTCTTCTATCTTTAAAATTGTCGATTTGGGAGGTTTCCGCCCTTTTGCGGAGGCGGAAGGGGGCGTGGCTCATTTTTGAAATACACTGGTTTCAGTGTGAGCATACAGCAGTCTGGAGCCAAAATTTGGTGGCTCTAGCTCTTATAGTCTCTGAGAACTAGCCGACAAACAAGACGGACAGACGGACAGACGGACAGACGGACGGACGGACAGACAGACATGGCTCAATCGACTCGGCTATTGATGCTGATCAAGAATATATATACTTTATGGGGTCGGAAACGTTTCCTTCTGTGCGTTACATACATTCACTTTGTGCACAAATACAATATACCCTATTTACTCTTCGAGTACCGGGTATAATTAGCAATTTTCCTTAATGTGATGTCTGTGATTGACCCCCAGAGGAAACCAGACAAAACACACAACACGAAATATTCTCCCCTAATTTCCCCAAACGTGTGTTGTATTTTTCCACTCAAAATTTCAACGGCCTTCTTACAGTTTGCTTTTATAATTATTTTATTGATTTTCCACACTCGAATATAATCAAATGTACAAACAAACATACACGCAGCCGAACAGAACAGAACAGAGCTGAACAAATATTTCTTTCCGTTTTTGGGCTTTTAATGAGATCTCGGTAAGGGAAAGACTTGCGCCGCTTGTGGCGGAGGCAGGCTAAAGATTTGTGATATCCATTCAAGCGGAAAATGTCTGGAGCTCACTTAATTTAACAAGTGCGGAAAACGCGGAGCAAACAGGAAAACGAAGAGACTGTTGAGAGCCGACACAGATATTGGGGAGAGTGGCAAGAAAGGAAGATTTGTCGAAGATTTAGATACACTTGAAATTAAGTTCTGAAAAGAGTAATCATTCTTTCCATGAGAGCTGGAAACCATTTTGAAGTCATTCCACATTAAATCGGCTATGGAGATACAGGTTTTTTATAATGCAGACCCTTACCTGTTCTATAAAAAAATCACTGAATCCATTGCAAAGTGTATTAAAGCAGCCAACAAACGTTCAAGCTCAAAATGGAGGAGACCTGGCGAACAATTTGAGTTCTGAAAGTACTCGAAATCCTTGCTGATTTTTAACGATTGCTGCCCTGACAGCCACCGCTGCGAAGAAGAAGCACATCCTTCAGACGAGATTATGGTTGGTAATATTCCCCCATTTCCTGTGCACGTACGTTCAATCAAACATACTTTCATAAGTGTGTGTACAAGTCCTTGCGTTTGCTGGTTTGCTTATGTATAAGTTTAATTATTTTAATGCTCACTCTGGCGGTTTAAGCTGCTCCCTCCAGCTCGGACAGCAAATGCATGTACACATCCACTCCGGGACTTTGAGTGATGGCTGTATTTTCAATCAATTATACGCCAAAGCAACTTATTACGGATTTGTGGCAGGTATTAGGGTTCCCTTCCATTCAACGGGAAACCCAGAAACACAACAGAATAATGCCGCAACCTCGAATACCTGAAATTTCACGAAATGTAGACGGAATTTGAAGTACTTAGGTGTCATAATAAGTCTAGAGTCTCGCAATGTGCCACTGACATAATTCCGCAAAAACACCAGCGCACCCAGGAAGTCCACACAGCGCCACAGAGCTACCTTCCCATGAATAAATTATGCCAAGGCTGAGCACACAGATATGAAAAACAGACAAACGGAACAGACAGAGATACCTTGTGCTTAGTGATACTTTTACACGGCGGCAGACAGGCCATTCAAGTGGAGGACGACTCACACACACACATGGCTTTTGCGCAATATTAAATTGATTTTAACCTCACTTAAAGTTTTTCGTTTTCTACAAACAATCATCCAATATTAATTGGTGTGGGAATTGAGGCAAATAAAATAAATAACAGAAATGTACAAAAATAATATAAAACTTGTTTGCTTACCTTCGAGCAGTGGCTTGCTGTGAAGGGTCTTCTTCTGTTACCTTGGGGGCCGCAAACAAAATCAAACTTTTTGAATCACTCGACGAGTCAAAAGAAAACCAATTTTCGGCATGTTCAAAAACTACTTGAGCATAGGAGAACCTTGGGGATCGGGCTTGCGCTCTCTCTTTGGTTTTGGGTACGTACTGGATTTTGTTTTCGGTTCTGGCTATTGGGTTCTGAGTTTCTGTGTTGGTATTGCCTTGTTCTCTGGCCTCCCCATTGTCACATTTCTATTATGTGTTGGGTCCGTCGACAATGGCAGTTGTTGCTGGCTTTTGTTGCCTCGTAAATATCCATTTATCTGCCGGCCTCTCCAACGCTCTGCTCTGCTGTGTATGTGTATGTTTATTTTTGTGTGTGCGTGAAACATTTCAATTTCCTAAAGGACCTGCAAGGCATGATGCCACCATGCTCTGCATACATGTCCAGGGCAGGGCAGGGAAAAAAACAAGGCCGTCAGTGAGTCTGAGTTCCGAGCCACATCAAAATAGCCGGCGGCGAGCTTTAAGCATTCCATTAAGTCGGAAGACACAACGGAAGATATTTACATATATATTTTTCTCTTCTCAGGGCTTGGCTATGTGCCAGCAGACGCAGAGAAAGAGAAAGAGAAAGAGAGGAACAAAAATCTAAACAAAGAAGCAGAAACACAAACGAACTTTTTTTCTACAAAAAATTAAAAACATATTTCATTATGTGACAAAGGGTTGTCCTTTTCTGCCGAAATATTCATATAAAAATTTTCGTATCTAAATTTTTTCCATATATTTCTTACAGTGCGATGTTTTCGATGAGATTGACCTATCGGATTTGTGTTATTTTGAGTGTGGAATCAAGAACGTAAATCATAGTTTTCAGGTAAGTGAGAGGTACCAACACAGCAGACTCGCGAAATATTTCTTAGACATAATTTAACAATACAAAGCCATAAAAATGTAATGCGAAAAGTTAGTCCTGGGTCCTTCACAACAATGTTTGGCCTTGCGTAAATATTTTATTTGGCTTTAGGTGCTTCGGCCTAATTAGTTTGGCAATTTATTCGGCCCACCTGTTTCACTTCAACTTATTAGCTATTAATTTGGCAAACTTCTACCTGTATTTGCCTGCCGCAGACCTTCGACAGCCTGTTCAAGGGAGTGTGTGTGATAGGCAGGAGAAGTAAGCAAAACAAAAGAAAATGCTGCTGTCAAAGACGAAGTATAAATATAAACATGTGTGTAAGAGCAAAAATATCAGCCACTTCCGGGTTTTCATCATTCCTCACTCAGGAAAAGCCAGATCCACCTTTAGGTCTACCTTAAGGTTTCTTTCTTTATTTCTATTTAAACGATATCACAAAAAAAAATGGGGAAAGCCCCGAAAGCCGAGGCGGAAAAACAAAAGAAATCGAAGCAAAATTCATGCCAAATTAGCATAAGTAGGAAAACTCCTGCTACGAACAGAGTCTGCTGCTCGTATTCCTTATACATTTATTTAAATTTTGTGCCTTTTTTCAGCTTTTCACACGAATGCGCAACATTTGATGCGAAAAATTAGACCATTTGTGTGTGTCTGTGAGTGGGTGAGGAGAGATCTTCGGGGAAATGGAATGTTTAGCCGCCGAGTAGGGGTTTCCGTTGCGTGAACCTGGCCAATTATAAAAAAATCCTTATATATCTCTTTATAATATAAATAATAAATCTGCCGTACCAAGCGGGTACGCGTGCTCAGGAAATGGCCAAAAGGTTTGCTGTTGCTCCTTCTAATTTTCCTCATTTTTTGGGGAAAATGTTATTAGCTAAAGGCAACGCCCATCATCGTTTTTTATTGTCTTTTATCAGCTGCTTCTAAATCTGAGCAGCCTTCGGGGAATTGGTGAAGGTGTTATCTAAAGGGAGGACCCTCCTTTTGAAGGATTCTCTTAAAGCCATGGAAACTCTTTTTCTGTCCGCACACTGCTTAAAGTTTTATGTGGGAAACTCCCTATCTGTTTGGTGCTGCTTAAAGTTTTATACTCGTAGCAGGGGAAAAACCCACAACAATGGCTGGCAAGAGAGGTTTTTTTCGTTTCAATTTTTATGCACAAGAACCGCCCGCAAGGAGTGAACGAGTATCCTGTCAATGGCAATGCCTGTCAGCGGCAGTTAACCACAGCAAACATGAAAACCTATGCCTCGTTGCAGTCGTCAGTATCGCGGAAAAAATAACACAAATAAACATATATACATATATGAGAAAAACAGTTTATAGAAAAACCCCCCCACGACGTAAAAATAGTATTTCTATGCACTGGAGTGTAAATATATGACATTTTAGACACTCCTTTCGCGTTCGAAAGCCGTTTAAACTTTGTGTCAGACATTTAAGACCTGACGTAAGCGGCAACTTACCTGCTGGTTGCCACGTGCCGCAAACTTCTGCACGCAGACATACAGAGATACGACACCCATAAGAGGTTTGTCGAGCGGTAAGCGCATTGTTAACAATCCCTTTACCAATGCGGTTTAAGCCTTAAGACGATTGCCAATATGCTTCACAGTTGTACTTACTTGGCAATGGCAATGGCAATGGCAGTGTTACAATTCTACAACATGTTGTTTACAGATTGCATTAGGATTGGCTTTTATGGCTGCAAAACGGCGTGCAAAGTGGCGAATACGCATTGATGGAATGCTTTTGAAGAGCTCTCATAGAAACCCTGCTGAGTGGCAGATGAGTAAATCTAAGAATGGCTGAAAATCTCCTTTTTATTCTGTATTTGCATTTACATTTAATTTAAAAAAAAAGCTTCCTTCATTTTGTGCAACTTTGCCTTTTCAAATAATTATTGATTGCAATGAAAGTTAAAACGCTAAAATTATTTCTTTTATGCCATTGTCTGGCTTTTGAATGGAAACACATCCTAATTACCGTCTTGTTCGAGTTCAAAATACAATTATTGTTTGCATCTAACAAGTAGATTTTAATGAGCTAATCGGCTTGGGGGCACAGAAGGTAACCATTTACCTTGATGTCTAAGTGCATTTATGGTTACTCTAATTAGGTTGCTAATTAACTCAAATTACTGGCACCTTGAGAGTACTCTTGTGTGGGCGGGTGAACCCTCTGAACTATTTGCATATCGAAGGGAGGGTGGCACTGGGTGGAACGGGCGATGGAACAAAGAACATTCTGGCGTGGTAGCAATAATTTACGCACTCCACTTAACGAACAATTTTCAAGTGCTTGCTCCTTTCTTGTTCTTGTTGCATGGAATTTGTAATAGCAATCAAGTTGATTGATTGCCTTCACCACGAACATGAAACACATCGAAGCAGCCTTTTCGACATCAATTATGCAAGGAGGCTGTGTGGGGCCCGACTCTTGTTAATTTCAGGAGCACCACACTGCCAGTCCACAGAGCAGCTGCTGCCACCGAAACATTACTCGTTCTTTTTACAAATTGCGCAGCATTCTCACTCTGCTCTGCTTGCACACAAAACTTAATTGATTTCCAGAGCCCAGAAAGCCAGAGGAGTCAGCAAAAGTTATGGCCACAATCACAAATATTTCCATAATTGAATGGTGGATTCTCAGCCTTGTTTCTTGTTTGACAAACATCAACTTTGGATTCAACAATTTTGGATCAGACTTCTACTGATTGCGTGGTCGCGGAAAAGTTTTGTGTGAAAAGTTTTGAATGCTCTACCAAGAATATAGCCAATTTGTTGAATGTCAAGTGACATTTTCTTTGTCAATTAGTGTTTGTTGGGCTTTGGTTTTAATTAAGAGTTTGCAATATGTATCTTTGCTTCTGTGCTGTGGCTTCTATGGATGGTGTAGCCCACAAAGATTGATGAGAGATTTCTATGGAATAAGCATAATTAATAAATGAATGTGTGTCACATGTTCTGTTGAAAGCATTTTCAAATTCAATTTCAATTACAAAGCTAAACAACACATACAGATGTACATATATCGTACACTTTTTAAATTCATTTTCATTTATTTAGCTTTCCAAGAAACATGTTCAAAAGGAACCCCAAATGAAAAGCATGCAAAGCCAAGCATTGGATTATTAGTTTTTTCTTTTGTTGGTTCGTGGGAAGGCAGGACCTCTTGGCGGTTGGAATATGTATAACAATTTAGAAACAATCACAAGGACCTTTTGTTGTGTGTGTCAGGTAATTGTAACACACTCTCCTACCAAGTCCTCCGTACTCAGTATTCAGTCGTAAGGTCTGTTGAAGGCTGTCCTGTCCCCTCACATCCTGACACACACATGCCCTTGAACTTTGAAATTTACCTTAATACAGAGAAAAAAAAAGTCATAACATTTTAGCCATATAAATGTTTCGTGGCAGACAAAAAAAACAAAGCAACTCGGGGTGGACTAAAGTTGCCAAAAAACGAAGCCAAGGGAAATGTGTTTATAGTCTTTGGCAAAGTACTTTACTTTGGTCGAGTTTACGTGTTCCTGTTCCTGGCCAATTCCTGGAAGACTCTGAATACTCGTAGATGCGCGGCATGACTTCAAATCCGACAAAACGTTTTGTATGAGCATTGCTCGCACATAAAACATAAATAGAAATTACTTTCGAGTGCTTTTCATTTCAGCAATTAAAAATCATTAGACTTGCAAATTAGGCTGTGACTGTGAGCAGAAATAAAGTCAATTTGAGAAGCAATTATGGAGTGTTTCTCTAATTCATGGAGTACTTAAGAAGTTGGAACTAAGTACATATACATTTTATCTCAGCCTTCAGCATACAATTCAGACTCAAATTAAGTACATTTTCACCCCAAACTTAAAATTGTACGAAAATCATTCTGGGTAAATAAAATGCTGCACTTTTCAATAAAGTTCTTCCCTCAAAAGCTAACAACTATTTCCATATAAACAACTATACAAACGAATGATTCAAAACATTCCAAGCGTTTCGATTGTCCTTAAAGGCAACCATTTTTCATACAAAAAACAGCAATTTGCAAAGTATGTAGAAATTTTAAAATAACTTTAGCAAAAGTTTTACGAAATTTCCATACTATCCCAAACTTTGGTCAAGCAGCCGAAGGAGTTTCTCCACCAAGGTGGCTATTAAAATTTCAAAAGTAATTTTAAAACTTCTTTTCCTTTGACTCTGCGGTGATAATAAAAAAACTAAGCAAGGGAGCGTGCGTCTGTCTCTCGGGGGGTTTACTCAGAAATAAGCCAAGGAAGATACATAAATATATGTACACACATACATACATATGTATATTTAAGAATACACAGATATATGTATATGTATGTATAAACAGAAGACGTGTTTCTGCCAGAGACACGAAAACGGTTTTGATGTGCTCGCTGGGGGACACTGCGGCGTATGCGTAATTTGGCTGCTGTTGCTTCTTCTTTTGCTTCTGCCGTTCTGTTGCTCCTTGTCATGAATATTTGGGTGGGCGCCACTTCGGTGTTTGGGCCTAATGAATTCTGGCATATGTCGCCTTGGGTTTGAAGTGGCACAGTGGTGCACACTTTTCCCCTAAAAGTACTTTAAAATTTTACATTTCTACCTTCAAAAACGCTTATTTAATAATCAGGTATGCTTCAAGGATGTGCGTCAGCTTCTTCACACTTGAATTCTTTACAGAACATTTCAAATTTGCTCCTGAAATATTTACTTAAAGTTAAACAACTTCCCAGAAATAATTTTCGCATTGCACCTCAAATATTTCAAGAGGAACTCTTTCGCTTCTTGTTGAAGAAGCGTTTCACCTTTCATTTGACTATCAGCCTGGGCTCTAACCATTTTCTTACATGATAATCCAGACCACTGTGCATGTGTCTTAGCGGTTTGGTTTCTGTTTGTTTATGTGATTGGAGAGCGCGACCTGCTGAGCCTTCGAGATGAGGCTGCGGCTTGTGTCTATAGCTTTGGGCGATTTACGATTTCACATACCAACCGAAAATTTAATGCGATTATTTTCGGTGACACGTCCACAACACAGCCATCGCACAAGAAGAGCTTAATGGCTGAAATTGACAATTGGAAAACGGAAAGGGCATCCCGATAACAACTGGTTAAAGCCTGATTTAATCTGAATTAATTCTGATGTTTCCACACCCAATTAATCGCTCAAAAGTTTTGATCCTTTCCATTTGAATGGCACCCGCTGCGCTTGGTTGAACACCAATTTGCATTTCAGGAGGTCATAAATAATTTTATTGATTGGAATATTGGAATATTTTTCCCCGTAAAATGTTAGCTCGAAGTAGGGAATCTATAACTGCATTGTGTCGCTCCCATTGGCAAAGCAGTTAGCAACAGCTGTCGTTGCCAGTTTTATATTGTTCCGTGCCCTGTTTTTACGGGCACTCTGCCCTATTTTTTTCTCTTTTTCTTTTTTTTTTGCCGTTTGCAAATGGAGACCCGCGGCGATGACGACGAATGCCATGTAGCAGTCCCACACACATGTTAGAAAAGCGCAAAATTGCAATCAGACACCGTTGCCGAATGGGTCAACACAAAGGACAAAAGTCCATACATACAAACAAACGAGAATTTATTAACCCGCAGATTGGTTTCCGACGCCGATAGGTGAAGTCCCAAGGTGCTAGACATGGCATAAAAAGTGAAAGCACCATGAATGAAATATGAAAATGTGATTAAAACCCGCAGTTGGAGAAGGGGCCATTTATCCTTTGAATAAAAGTTACCCTGAAGGGACACCTTTTCATGTTGTTGTTAAATTTAAATTTAATTACAGCACTGCGTCCAATAAATTACCGAAAATCCCCGCCTTAAGCCAATAAATTCCGCCCACATTTCAACAAGAATAAACCTCAACTGGCCCCAAAATAAATCGGAAATGAAATGCAGCTGCAGTTCGAATAAATTTCCCATTTTTCCTGTGGCAAAGGGAGAGGATATATGGGGGCTTGTGTAATTGGCGGCTCTGACTGACAAACGAACCGCACGCGCCGGATTTACGCTTAAAAGCAAATCCATGTTGCAAATGTCAAAGTCAGAGAGAAAGATAGAGTGAGAGAGAGGATGGTGCCACTGGCAACATCCCAGACCCAAGGCACGTGCTTTGGGAATCACTTAACCATTGCACATTAGACTAATTGAAAAAACAGGAAAAACCGACAGACATGGGCAGAGGCGGCTCCATCATGATGTGGAGGCAGAGGTCGTTAAAATGCCACAGGCAGGCGATGAGGTTCGATGGGTGATGGCGTTGCGGCTGTGGTTGCACATTAATTGCAACATTGAAAATGCAAACAGGCGGGCGGCATCGGCGGTGGTGGCAACAGAAGCCATTCGACCGTGTCGGGCCACTTTTGATTGCAAATTTCAGAAGCAGTGCATGCAGGGTGGAGGAGCCCACAAAACCCCCACGCAAACTCAAAACTGAGACTCAGAGTCGGTGTGTAATTAATGCGTTTAAAATGCAATTAGTGTTGCGGTTAGATTCCGACTTGGGGTTTGGGGTGGGAGCATCGCCCCCTGGCTTTTCTTTGGGCTGGGCACGAGCATGATATATTGGTGAAAATATGAAAGCCTCAAAGCTATAGAGCTGCCTCCGGCTCGAGTCCGGCTCGAGTCCGCTTTTGGATTCTGCTTCTGGCTTGTGGCCAAGTCTTGTCGCCACTTTGGCCCCCAAGTCGATTGGCCCGGAGAGCTCACTTTGCTGTCACAACAGAGACCGACAGTGTGCGGTTTATGACATGAAGGTGGGCAAAATGCACTCGCTCTCTCACTCTGTGTCGTCTCCATTCCACTCGTAACCACTCTCTCTCCCTCTCTCTACTCACTGTGAGGTCGTCGGTTGTCGTGTCACAGCTCCTGACATTGGCATGTCAACCGGTCATTGTCAGAGCTCTTGGTTAAGTCAACTGCAACTGGAAGCGGCAATACCAGTATTCTGTGGTGCCATGCCATGTGTGTTGTTGTGTCGGTTCAAAGAGCACATCCTCTAAATATTTAAAACCTTTTTGTCTCTTCCTCTCTCAAACGAAAAAAGGATAAACTTAATTACGAAACCTAATTAAAGCTGAAATTAATGGGTAAAGAAAAAAACACAGCCATAAGTTAACCGTGTCTAGACAGCCGAGCTAGCAGAAGTCCATTAAGTCAATAAAATACCTTATTATCCAACAAACTTGACCGCAAAATGCGATAACTGTGCGAGAGAGTAAAGAGGAAAATATAACTAATGAAAATATCGGTGTTGTGTATGGTATGCAAGGATATGGCCATCGGAAGGACATGTACGTCATAAATTCTGTGCAGAGAACAACCCCATCATAATCCGCTAAGGTAACCCTCGGAGCTAAGGTTCCCTCCATCCCGCCTTTGAAGGTCGAAGGTTGGATATATTAATTATGCTTGCGAATCTCGTGTTTGTGGGTTGGGTGGGGCTTTGGTTATGTTATGGACACTTGAATGGGCTTATACAGCGGTTTGTCCTACTTAGGGGCTTGGCACTGGAATTCGTGTATGTCTCTGCCTTTCTGGCTGTCTGCGCATTATCCTTTAACAGGAATACAGCATTAGCATATTAATGAGCGCTCCTCCTCTGAAACTACACTAATAAACCCTCATTTGATTACACAACTAATAAGCTGGCCCCATCCAAAGTATCCACACCATGTGTGGTATCGTTTATGTACCTTACGAGCACGAGCACGAGTACGAGGATGTATTCCAGTTTCAGTTGCATGTTAAGTGCAAATTAGCACTGTTAAATATTTGAATTGTCCTTAACCCAATGCCATAATAAGAGGACCATCCTTATGAAGCAACACAGAAATCATTTACATTTACATCTACTTTTATTTATAATATGATTCTACAGTCACTAATCAGATGTTCTCTTACAGATAATCACACCCACTCGTTCTCTGGTGCTCTGCGCCGAATCCAGACGTGAAATGGAGGACTGGCTGGGCTCTCTGAAGACGGCCACGGCCCCGCAGCGTCCGCGTGGCGACAGCTTTCTCATCGAACAACATGACATCCTGTCGAATCACCATCACTGGTATGCCACGTCGCATGCGCGACCCACCTACTGCAATGTGTGCAGAGATGCCCTATCCGGGGTCACATCACACGGCCTCAGCTGTGAGGTGTGCAAGTGTAAGGTGCATAAGCGGTGTGCGGCAAAATCGATTGCGAACTGCAAGTGGACAACGCTGGCGAGTGTCGGCAAGGACATCATTGAGCAGGCCGATGGCATCATTATGCCGCATCAGTGGATGGAGGGGAATCTGCCAGTGTCCGCCGTGTGTGCCGTATGCAAGAAGACATGCGGCTCGGTGTTGCGACTGCAGGATTGGAGGTGCCTCTGGTGCCGGGCCACATGCCATGTGGCCTGTCGACCACAGATGGCGGTGGCCTGTCCCATTGGACCGGCCAAGCTATCCGTGGTCCCGCCGACCAGTGTGCATTCGATCAGCACCGATGATGCCTGGGATGTGGCCAGCCCCAGGGGCAACTTCTCGCCCCTCCTCGTCTTTGTCAACTCCAAGTCCGGCGACAATCAGGGCGTCAAGTTCCTGCGACGCTTCAAGCAGCTTCTCAATCCCGCTCAGGTCTTTGATCTGATCTCCACGGGTCCCAGTCTTGGCTTGCGACTTTTTCGTCATTTTGAGATGTTTCGCATTCTGGTGTGCTCGGGCGATGGCTCCGTGGGTTGGGTCTTAAGCGAAATCGATCGTTTCAACATGCATGTGAGTCCCCCAAAAAATACTTTATCCTCGAAAGAAAATCATCCCTAAACTGTTCTCTGTAGAAACAATGCCAAGTGGCTGTAATGCCGTTGGGGACTGGCAACGATCTGGCAAGAGTTTTGGGCTGGGGCTCCAGCTGCGACGATGACACCCACTTGCCGCAGATTCTGGAACGCTATGAATCTGCCAGCACCAAAATGCTGGATCGCTGGAGCATTATGGTCTTCGAGAAGGCCATTGCAGTCCCAAAGATACCCAAAATGTCGATCACCACGGAACAGGAGGCCATGCTCACTGGTATGGTTACCTCGGCGAATCACCATCTGCGCTTCATTGTCGATACGAATGATACCCAGACGCTGATCACTTCGACACGAAACCTTTGCGACACCGTCGACGATCTGGTATCCCGCATTTCAGAGCATCACAAGGAGGACGAACAATTGAGCGTCAAATGCGATATCCTGAAGCAAAAGTTGAATATGTTACTGGATGCCCTGCAGGAGGAGGAGATGGGTGCCCATAGTGGTGATGATTTGATAGCAACCATAAGGAGCCTCATAGCCCGAAGTATACAATCCACCCCGGGCGCCAATCCATCCTTACTGTAAGTCCATTTAATTTGGTTAATTCTTTCACTTCGTTAATTTGATCCAATTTGATTTCAAGTAACCCAAACATATCAATCGAAAAGACCGAAAAGGATCAAATCAACTCGAAGGAACGCCGCAACAGTCGCTCCTTGCGATCCAGTGAGAAGGAGGCGCTCCAATGCCGGGCAAACAGCGTGAAGCGGGCCATCTACAATGTGGTGGAGCACTCCGAGCCAGGACGACCCAAGCGCTATCAGCGTAAGCTTTCGATCACGCCTTTTGAGGCGCTCAAGTTGCCAACAAATACATCTGGCGACTCCACGCCGTGTGGCTCACCATTGCCCATCATCCCACCCATCAATATTATATCCCCCACAATGGAGACCTCTCGCCTGACCTGCATCTCTCCGTTGCCGGACACTCGCCGCGATTCGGTGGATGAGAGCTTCTTCAACAGCATCAATCTCCCAGCCCCTCGCCAATTTGCGGACAGTCGAAGGAGCTCAGGCGTGGATGTTATCCAAGAGATGGAGGAGGGACCCCATGGGGAGACAGTCTATCGCATGGGGCGCATGTCGCTTAGTGGCGGGGCCAACATTGACGATGCTGGCAATCGTCTTTCGCCCAACAGCGATGGAGGCGACAACACGCCCACCGATCGTAAAGTGGACTTCCTGCGAGTGCCCATAATAACAGGCGAGCCCCTTGTGGACCCCCTCTCTGACTATCGTCCCGTAGAGGTATTTGAGCGCACCTATTACATGACCCGGGAGATGGACAACGCCAAAGATAAAGAGAAGGAAAAGGAAAAGGAAAAGGAAAAAGAGAAGGAGAAGCTGTTGAGTCAGGAGAGCAGTATTTTAGATGTGGAAAAAGAGGACAACATGCTTACAGAGAAGCAGGCACTGGTACACACTTGTAATCTGCAGGTACCCGACATTGTCGTAACCCCCAACTCCCAAAATGTATACTCAAGCGCAAGTTTAACAATCATTGATACCGATGCACAGACCACCACTGTACGTTTGCTATCATCCAGCGGAATTCCATTCGAATCAATCGAAATAATATTCATTCTTTGTTTTCCCCAACTGCTTTCTAGGATCAATCCTCTTCCGATGAGATGGCAGGCGAGGCCAGCGATGTCCTCTCTGGCCATTAGCAATGAGGAATGCAGCGTGGCCTCGGAGATATTTGACAAGCAAGATGCTGGTCAGACTTTGGGGGATATTATACAGGTAAGGGATGGCTATGAGCATGATGAACACACATATCCAACTTTCATTGGCTTACCCGGTAATAGAATCTGGATGCCAGCAACTTTACGCATATTGATTCACCCGAAACGAGCGATGAAACGGAGGCCATGCCTGGCGAGAGTATCATGGATGACATCAGCTCCGTGCTGGGCCACGATATAACTTATGCCCTGCAAGACACCATAACCGATGACACCACCACTCTCTGCTCGGAGCACGTGGGTCCCCCGAAACCGCCGCGCAAGAAGTCGCTGAGCGCCTTGACCCACACGCAAACGCATCCAAGGAGACGCAACTCCTCGCCGCCCAGAATGGCAAGACTAGCGCGGATGGATAGTGATGACAATCCGCAACAGTTTGGGTTCGAGAACATTGTCTTTGAGATAGACAATCGATGCGATGATCAGAAGATGAGGGAACCGCCGCGCTACTGCAGTTTGGCTCAGTTCGTGGAAGGTAACGATATAGCGCGTCAGAGCTTCAAGGTATGTCTTAGATCCTAGCATGGGGGGTTTTAGTGCGAACTTTAGTGCTTAATTGTAAATAGAGTATGAAGAGTATTTAAGTATATGTAGAGCTATTCTATGGCGTTATCGGAAGTACTCAGACATGGCCACTTATGGTAAAATCTTTGTTGCTCTCCGTTTGCTTCTTTTTTCTTCAACCGTTTTTCTTTTTGTTCGTGTGTAATTGAAACGAAACTTGCCTCAAATCAAACTATAAACAATCCTGCAAAACCACCACCAACATATAAATCCTCCTGTGCCTCCTGTGCTACTATCCTCGATCAACTCTACTCTCTCAATGAAACAAAAAGCGTCCCAAAAAGCGCACTTCACTGAAAAAACCGAAACCAACTACAAACAATGAACAATCCTCCAATCAACAGCAGCTAATGCAAGAACAACGGAGCAACGAAGGCAACAATCCGAATCCGAATCCAGCCAACGATAAAGAAGACACCGACATCGATATTGCCACAGTACAAACGCCAACGAATGCGCCCCAATGTGTGGTGGCGATGCCGTCGAGCGAGGATGAATTGTCGCCACAAACGGCGATTAAAATAGAAATACACGATGTTGACTCTGTGACAGCTGTGCGCAATTTGACCAGCAACATGAAATCGACATCGCCCACCAAGAAATCGGGCCATGGACAAGATGTAAAGCGCATTACTTTTGATGAGTCGTGTAAGAAAGAATCCTTTGATGATGTAAATCCCAACTATCCACAGATAAGTGTTGTTGTCAGACCGCCGACACCGTTGCGCGGCGACTGCATCAAGCCCGTTGCCGTTGCCATGTTGTCTGCCAGTTCATCTGGTGGCTGTGGCAGTGGCGGTGGCGGTGGCTTGACCATGGCCTGCACGGGGTTGCTCGGCGTTCGCGCCATGAATGCCTCAGAGATCCGTCGGCACTCGAGTCATGCGCCCAGCAGTCTGGCTGTTCGTGAATTCGACAAGGACAAAGATCGCCGTCACTCCGGCTTCAGTCCCAATCAATTGACATTGGATCCGGAGCATGCGCGCTTTCTCAGCAGCTCCCCAGCCGCCAGTCGCAGGATAAGCTGTGGCAGCCTCTTCAAGGTAAGTCTCCCGCCCATTGTCCCCATCCTCGACCTTCGACCCCGATCCCCCACCCCACAAATACCCCACATATTTGACTTACATTGGCACTGCATCGTCGGCAAAGCGCGGCAAAGCAAAACAAGTTTTGAAGTATGTGAATCGATGGCTGTGTCAGGCGAGAGCAATTGGTGTCAAGTGCAGAGTGCAGTTCTCATACAGCCTAAACACACACTAAAACAACAAGAACAACAACAACAACCGCGACTGTAGGTAATTGTACTTATAAGTAAACGCCACCACCACCACCAGCCACGAGAGAGATTTCTGTGATTATATCTGCTGGACTTCCAAATTCAATGATTCATCACAACAGGATTTTAGTTTGGATTTTACACGAGTTTTGTTTTCGTTTCGTTTCTATTTTTTTATTTATTATTATTATAATTTTTGTTTTGTGCGATTATATGAAATTTAAGCAATACTCGATATGAAAACATAATTTCTAATCGTTGGAAAACTCTAATTCAGTTTTCCAAACTTTCCTTAAAATATTCTCTCAATTTTTTAACAAGCTGTGCCCCTACAATTTTCAATACAAGAGGTTCCAAAACTTTTTGTTAATCGCACAAAATACATTTTAAGAACAAATTAAATATGATTTGCCACATTAATTCTGATTTAGCCACCGTTAACACGTTTAAGTTTCTCGTAAATATAAAATCCACAACAAAATTAAAATCGAAAAAAAAACATCCAGTGGGTTTCCAAAAAAAATGCACAAAAAAACAATTGGTACGTATTTCAAAATTAAGTCAAAATTATATAAATTATGATTTGGAACATACTTAACCTTCGAACACACAGTCCACAAAAATATATACCTAATAAATAGCCACATAATGTACTATATATGCATATAAACACGAACAATTTTAAAAGCAACATAATACTAAATGCATTTTCTTAGAAGAAAAACCAAAAGGTTGCCACGAAACGGGGCTATGGATTGTTCAGAGTTCGGTTCTTTGTGGTCGCCGAACCAGATATACGCCTGGCCACACTGGCGCTTATCAGGCCGCTCATACCTCTGGTAAGCCAGTCCCACATCCGGTAAAAGGGATTCCCAAAAGTTGATCCCCAATCGTTTCTGCGTTCCTTCGTTCGTTCGATGTGTAAATCCTCCCAGCAAATGCAGCAAAAAATACTGATCTATAAAACTAATTGAATGATCATTAAACTTCGGTGTAACCGAGTTGTGAAAACCCTTAACAAAAATTTATATAAATTTACAAGTTGTCCGTTTATTAAATCCCAGCTTCATTTTCCACCAGCTAACTTTGTATAAATGATTTTTGTTAAGGGTAAATCGAAAAATGTGAAAATCCTCTGTACAAAGCGTCTGTTCCAGTTCCAGTTTCCTCAGCACCTGCGTCAGTTTCGCTTTTGAGTAATGTTGCAAACTAACTAAACATGAGTAAACAAACTCTGTTAATTAACATTTAAGCAGACAGACAAAAAAACCAACGAAAAACAAGTAGCTTTTGCTTACCCGCTACTTATCCAACCTACAGCTATGATTTGGTTTGACTTTATAATTTATTTGTTTCCAGTAGTGCGCTATGTCCTCTGTCTCTGTTACTCACTCTTTGTTGCTCTCCTCCCTCTCTCTCTCTCTCTCTCTCTCTCTACGCTCTCTCAAAAAGTACTTACCAACCCTGCGAACAGTAATTGCAAGTCACACAACACTGGCACACTCACCCAGCAATCACCAATCACCAGCCACCACACAGAGTTGTACACTCAAAATCACATCCACTCCACATGTTTCTTTGTATCGTAGTTAGTGCTGACTTTCCAGTTGCTCTTTGACACATGTACTCGATACTTCGCCCTGCAATGGTCCCACCATTTAATCGTTTCCCCTTTCTTGCAGCCGAACGAAGCTCTGCCCAATCTTCAGACACTCAAGGGCTCCAAATCGAGCCTGTTCATGGGGTCAACGCTGTTCGGCTTCGATCACTTTGCAGCTGGCGATAAGGAAGACAAAGCTGGTAAGGACAAAGAGAAGACTCCCACAGAGGAGTCTACTAGAAAGTTACCCATCATCAATCCGTTGGTTCGACTACCGAATTGGCCAAGTAAGGATAACCTGCCTTTCTTTCTCCCTAAAGCATAGATTTTTCATTGTATTTACTCCTCTTTAGATCTCGCTAATGGGGGTGGCTTCATCTCGAAATGTCTGCTGGCCAATGCCGATACTTTGTGTGCCGCCGTCAGCCCATTGATGGATCCGGATGAGACCCTCCTGGCCGGCTACCATGAGAAGTGCGTAATGAACAACTACTTTGGAATTGGGATCGATGCCAAGATCTCACTGGACTTCCACAACAAGCGCGAGGAGCATCCAGAGAAATGCCGTTCCCGTGCTCGTAATTACATGTGGTACGGAGTCCTTGGCTCCAAGCAGCTGCTCCAGAAGACCTGCAAGAATCTCGAGCAGCGTGTGCAGCTGGAGTGCGATGGACAAAGGATTCCCCTTCCAGAACTGCAGGGTATTGTTATTTTGAACATACCCAGCTTCATGGGTGGCACCAATTTCTGGGGAAACACCAAGAAGGACGACATCTTTCTCAGCCCCAGCTTTGATGATCGTGTGCTCGAGGTTGTCGCTGTCTTTGGGTCTGTGCAAATGGCAGCCTCTCGGCTGATCAATCTGCAGCACCATCGCATTGCCCAGTGCCAAAGCGTCCAGATCAACATCCTGGGCGATGAGGAGATACCTATTCAAGTTGATGGCGAGGCATGGCTGCAGCCTCCCGGCATGATTCGCATCCTGCACAAGAATCGGGTACAGATGCTGTGTCGCAATCGGAGTCTAGAGCTCTCCCTGAAGAGCTGGCAGGAGAAGCAGCGTCAGCACAGCATCTCAATACAGAGGGATGCATCCTCTACCGCTTCTGAGCACGCAGTCTCCACGGATGAGGTGATCTCCGAACGGGAGTGCTATGTCCTCCTCAATTTCATTGAGGCCGTTAGCTCTCTGGTCAAGTGGGTCAAGTTCTTGATCATCTCCCATCCCGCACTGCAACACGATCTCTATTGCGTTGCCTGTCGCGCCAGTGAGGCTTTGGAAAGCATTCATCCGCAGGGAAAGCTCCTCGAGGGTCCATCCCTTCGCACTAACTTGGTAGAGGTGATTGATTCCTCGCGACAGCTCTATGACGACGCCTGTACCTTGCTCCGGGATCGTGGACATAGTCTAATCCTAAGAGAAGACCTGGAGACGAAGCTGAGTGCAGCTCTGGCCAACATGGAAATGGAACTAAAGAAGTGCTCTGTGCAAAAGTGCATCGACGGCAAGCTACGGGCATACTTTAATGTTCTGGCGCCCAATGAAGAGGTTAGATTCGGCCGATATTCATTCGACATATTCATCATAATCTTTCATTTTATCTCCAGCCCGATGGTCGCCGCAAGTCAAGACCATTCTGGGTGCGCCTACGCTCTGGATCGACAGCTGGACAGCAGCAGTTCAAGTCTCCCATCAACAACACACGCGAGGCGGCCAACAATTGGAGTGTCAACGAGGTAGTCACTTGGTTGGAGACCATGCAGCTATCCGAGTATGTGGATAGCTTCCTAAAGAACGACATTCGCGGCAAGGAGCTCCTGACTCTGGGTCGTCGCGATCTCAAAGATCTGGGGGTGGTCAAAGTGGGTCATGTAAAACGTATACTCCAGGCCATCAAGGACCTAAGTGAGAATTAAAAATGGCAATATAACGAAAGGTTCCTGTTGTTAAGAGAGTTAAGAATAGTGAAGGTGTACAACCGGCTAGTACAAAGCAAATTAGTCTCCGAAACGTGCTCTTAGAGTTGGAAGATAGAGATGAGATATATGTATGTAAATGGATATGGATATAGCAGAGAGTGTATCAGTGTATAGGGAGTGCTGACGGAGTATATGGGAATGTTAATATTTGTAGAGGGACAACCAATGCATACAACAATCACTAATTTATAGGTTAGCTTAGCTAATGTCATGTGCGGGAACCAGAGCGACAAACGAGCGAAAATTTCGATAACGATAAGAAAAACGATAGACGTAAATGATGCCGTTTATCGATATTCTTATACATGTTTAGGCATAGCTGAGGAACTCTTCAACCAAAATACTTTTGGAAGAGAATTCTAACTTTTTTCCTGCTCTTATAAATGTAAGTTATACCCCAGATGAAAGAAAACTGGATGTAATTTTGATGTTTTATGTGTACTCATGTCAAATTCAAGGATTACTTTAAAATTAATTGGCAGTTAAACGAATTTAAAAGTAGTGGCACATGCAAATATTTAACAACAAAAAGAGCAGTAAGTTTTTAAGTGTTTAAAAATTCAGCCCCCAAACCTACATTTAATCGAAATAGATGAACCTCACAGATAATCCTTACACTTACCTTTTGAATAAAGTTTGAATAAAATCCTAGATAAACCCAGATACCAAGAGAACCCTAGATAATGCTCTAACCTTATGACTAACACACAAATATGATTCTAAATTTAAAAGCAATTTAAATTTTACACATCCAAAATCCAAAGAAAACCCAAAGAAAATCAAAAACCAAACTCATCGTTATATTAAATATACTTATACATATAATTGTACTTGTACTTCTATATATAGTTATTGGAAACTAAATTTAAATGTTTACCCCCTACTGATGCTAACCTTATGGGCATATACGAGAACCATTACTCTCGTAGAAGCTGCAACAAAGAAAAGTCTGTTAAAAGTGTCATTTTTGTGGTAACCGAAAGCAACTCTAACTTTTTTTATTTAAATGAATTTAGTTGTTAAGTCCAGCAACGTTTTTTATGCTTATAAGTTTAGGTAAGAACCCCCCTGGGCGGGTCCAATTCCCTGGTGCCGGTTGCCAGGGAAATCCCCCCTAAAAAACAAATTCATTTTTGGTACTATATACAAGGATATGGTATAGAAATTTAGCTAGCATTGGGAACACGGACATGGGTGTTCGGATAAAACCTTTTTGGTATACCTTTTAATTGTTTAATTTTAAGTGAAACTAAAAAAACAACACAACTTTTATCAAACCAAATGAAACATTTAATTGTTAAGAACAAAATTGTGCTAAATATTTTCATAAGTCACCCCCTCTTCGATTTGAACCATTGCGTTAAAACCTTTCTATTCCCAAAATAAAATATATATACATATATAGCTGCAAAATGAATAGGTTATAGGTAGTCCACAGATCTAAATGTCCCCCTACTGTTGCCTTTCAAATGTTTTGCTCAGATGCCTCCCATTGAGTGAGTGTTTGAAATGGCATTACCCCAAAGTATTCTTCCGTATAACAGATCACTTGAGCGACGTCTATAATATTATATTTTTTGATATATAAGTATAAATGAGCCCAGACCAACTCGATTGATTTGTTGTAGTCTCAAGAAAAGTCTTTGTTCTATTTCTTGTATCCCCAAAATGCACCACTAGCAATACCCATGATTCTGACACATATTTGTGAAACTATTTACGCTTACGATTAATCTATATAAAACCAAAATCAATTTCAGACCCATGATTAAGATTAAAACAAAAAACTATAACACAAACGAACACTTGATATAATACGAAAATAAACTAAAACTAAAATTAAAAACTAAAGGTAAAAAACTAATGTAAAAAACACATTTAAAACATTTTTTCGACACATGTATTTTCGATCAAACTTTAAGAAACTTAAAAACAAAATTAAATGCAATCATAATACAATTGAAAAGAGTTATAATTTACATATTGTAATGTATGTCTGATCGGCTTTTAGTATTTTCTGAATGCAAAAACAAATAAGTTGGACCCATTATCAAACTCTAATCATTTCTCCTTAATTTTAATTTAAAAATACTGTGATAACAGCTTTCTATATTCCTGTAACAAAACAAAGAAAAATCGAAATAACTAATATAAAAGGATATAAAATAATAGTTCATAAAGTGCAATAATGAACCCAAAGTCTTATAGTTCGTCTACAATCAGTAAAATTAGGTAATGCCTATGAAAACCATTTACCAGCAATATGTGTCTAACAAAGTGTCTAATTATTTAATGGATACTCAAACACAAAAATCCAAAAACCGGAAAACAAAAAAAAAAAACCGCAAGCAAATGTATATAGACACTGCAAAAATACTTTCAGTCCCAGATAACACCAGAACAACACCGATGATATTGTAAAGTTAAAAGTAAAGCCATAAAGCAGTTAAATATTACTATTTCCTACCCTCAATAATACAGCAATTATAATAGAGAACATTTTCTTAAAGAAAAACTTAATACCAGCAATAATAAAAAACAAACACAACAAAAAAAAAAAAATTAAGTTGTTTTATTTTGGCAGTTTAGAGCCTATTTTTCGGTTAACCATTAATTAAATAAAAACTAAAAAATTCTGAATTGAATCCTTAAATTACCAGATATAGACCTGTTGACTATTTGTAAATGTCTATCCAACTCTGGTGCAGGACTACGTTCTATAACCAAGGCAGGAACCCGTCGCACACTGCCCCAAGGATTTCAAACTCAAAAGGCTTTTCGTCCTTTCTGCACGCGATAATGAAGCTGGAACCATCAATCCTCCATTATTTTATATTTTTTACCGCCTTTAAAATACCATTTTGTAAAACGTTTATATGCATTTTTCATTTATTTGATTCATACAGTTTTATAATCATTTTTACCATCACTTCTTTTTTTTGGTTTTTTTTATTATATATGTTTTCTGTTATATGATTCTGTTACTTCTTCGCCCAAGTACATATATAATTATATTATATCGTGTTATTTAGCATTTCTATCAAGGCTATTTGGTGTGCCTTTCTTTTATGACAATTTCAGAAAAAAATCATCAATCTATTTTTCATTTTGTATTAATTTTAATGGGTTTTTGGATTGATTTTTTAATGTAAAATTTGTGGCGCATTGAGGCGTGAAATTCAAATTTAGTTCTCATTTAGGAATGTCTCAAACGGAAATATATTTTTAATTGTGAGCCTCATATAAGTAGTTCTAAAAATGTATATTGGTTTTTGAAGAAGCCTTTTTTGTGGTGCGCCTTTGGTTTCGATTTTGTAGTAGTTATATTTTGTTTAAGTTTCAGTGTTTTTTTTATTATTTCTCATTTCATTTCCTTGGTAAACAAGCTAGAGTATATATCAAGTTTGTTCTTAAGTAGATTCATATTAAAGTTGCCTAAAATTTGTTAAGTACGATAGTTTAAAACTAAATGAGTGTCAAGTGTACTTGTTTTTTCTTTAAATCCAACTGTAACTGGAAATATTATTCAGTTTTAGTGTGCATGTTCCTGTCTTTTATTTTTTGGGTTATGTTGGATTTTTTCGAAAATGCCAGAGCGTGTCCTTAAGATTTCTTAATCTTTTGTCTCTAACTAATGCATTTTAAAGTGACTCAAATCGAATGAGAATTAATAAACAATTTTTTTGTGGGTGTGTGGGGGAACTTGTAATATTTTGTAACTATTCATAGGGGTTCTGTAATCAACTCATCATTTCCAACTAACAAACAGGTCCATTTATGAAAAACATATACAAAATATTCAACTGTTTAATAAATACCATTGAACTGTCTTTCTCAATTTTCTTCTTCTAGTTTTTGTGATTTTAGTTTATTATTAGTATATGCTTTGTATTAAAAAATATATAGACAAGCAACAATTAAGCTCAATACTGAAGTTAATCACACAACTTATGGGTAATGAAATTTTAACTTCAGCTTACAAAGGTATACCTTTTATTTTTTTTGGTTTTTTTGTTTTTCTTTTAGATGTATAACATTTAAGCATTTCCAGTTTCGCGAAGGAAAGTGGTGTCGTTTCTGGCAGATACACATGAGGAAACGAAATCTAACAAAATTCCCAGTCATCAAACATCATTTCTCAAAGCTATGGCCCTTTGGGAAGCATTTGTTTTCAATAAATTAGCGCTAAACTTTTAATCAAAATCTGAATGAATTTGATAAGGTTTCTCCATCCTTCATATTTGTCGACTATTAAGACATACATATAGTTATAGTTATATAAGAAATGTACGTATGTCTCAAAGTAGTTTCAAAGCTTTCCAAAGCATTGTTCCTCATCTTATCCTTTATTTCTCATTGTGTGTTGTAGTATTTCGGTATGTTTCTGTGTGAGTGTTTTCTTTATTTTTCAAATCATCATTTGCCATTTATTTTCTTTTTTCTTTTAGCCAAAAATGTGTCTTAAATTATTGTTAATATCATCTTATGTTTTCTTTTTTTCCCTTTGTAATTCATGTGCAAAATCTATTATCAACTTTTTATTTTGGTTTTTGACCGATCAGCGTGGATCACCTTTTATGCATTACCCAAATATATGGCTTGGTTTTTGCTCGATTAATGAAAGTTACAAAAATGTGAGATATATTTCTTATTCCTGCGCGAATATGGCCTCACTTTTTGGACGGGTCTTTGCGGTGATGTTTGTCCCATTTTATATATTTAATTGTATGATTTCATGATGTTTTCAAAATATTGCAAAGTTCTCTTGGTTTGTTCAATGCAAAACAACAGTATGATGTGTGTTGTGGGAAAGGCAGTGAAAGTGTTTTGTAGAAATTAATTTAATAGGTTTTCATGCATTTTCATGAAATTGCTATGAAATCAAAAGTTCAAGCATAGTCAAAGTGGGGTTTTGCATAGCTTTTGGGTATTAAAGAGAGTATTATTCATATATGTTTAGGTATTGCATAATGTCATTTTTGGTTGTAGGCTGTTTTACGTATTATAATTGCTTCCACTTTCATGCTTTTCATGCCTACACACTTTCCTCCTTGCTGGCGCTGCTGCCCCAGAATCGATCGAAACGGTCGCGCGCCTTCTCCAGGACCTCGGCAGCTGTGGTGCGAGCCGTCGAAGCAGTGCCGGTTGACGAGGACGATGACATGACCTGGTCCTGAGGCAGATCCACAGCCTGTTGCTGGCGCACAGCCCCACCTGGGGCTACATGGGGCGTCAGGGTCTTGCCATAGACAGCGCCTCCACTGGTCGTAGGACTGGACGACTTCCAGGCTTTGAGGATGGCAGTGGTTTGAGAGGTTTGGATAGGGGGGGAGATAGTTTTGGAAATAGTGTTTATGTTACGCAAGGATCTACGTTTATTTTTCGATACGCTATGTGATTGGCTTGCACTTTTTGGGGTTTTGTTTAGGGGTTTACAGAAAGGCGGAACTTTGCATTATATTTACGCTTATTGAGATATTTTGGCTTGATTTTTGCAGGTGTTTTTTTGTTTTGTTTTTGAAGAAGTTGAACGTTTGGCTAACGATGATTTCGATTTTGGTATTTGGATGATGATTTGTGAGTAGCGATACATACATATACATAAACAGATACATATATAAATACGAGTTGATATATAAATATTTGTAAAAGCGATTCGACTTGGTTTGGTTTTTATGGTATTTTTTGTTGGTTGACTTCGTTATTTTTTTTGTTTTTGCTGATACTTTTGGTATGGAAGTTTTTTTGCGTTTTTTTATTGAAGCGTGCTTAATGGCTTACCGTCCATTTTAGCCTGTTCGGTTAGTTGTGGCGGTGCCGATTGTGGTGGCGGTGGTGGTTTCTCCACCGGAGTCGAGGCTTTTATCTCGCTCTGAGGTCGGCTATAGCTCTCCCCTGAAAACAGTCAAAAATTTCAAAAGATATTCCACCAAAAAATGCTTGTATACTCTACCGTCTTTAACGTTCTGGGTAACCGTGAACGTCTTGCCCGTATCCAAGGGGACGGTCCAGTTCACTGGATCGGGTGAACGCATTATAATCTGCTCCGGAGACTTTACCCTAGTGGGTTCTGGTGGTGACTTCACCAATGGCTCCTCGGGCACCTCGGGCACCACAGGCGGCTGTGGACTGCAGCTGGAAATGGAAATTGCAGTCTCACGACCATCCTCGCCATCGTCTGTTGGTTTTTGCAAAATATCCAGAGAGATATGTTAATTTTGGTTATGAATTCATTTTTGGAACGAGTGAAACTATGAAAATAACTTGATTATAGGCGCATTTGTTTATGTTAGAGTTATATCTTTATATCGTATATGCTGCTGCAGCTGCTGAACTGTTTTTTTCATTCTTTTTTTTTTGTTAAGCAAAATTTGTGATTGAGTTTTTACTGGTTAGTAGTTGTAACAGAAAGTCGAAAATGAACATCATAGATCAAACGAAAAATGTTAAGGGAACTTAGGAGAACTTAGGTATATTAAGCCGGAAGCTTAAAAGGCAACAAAATTGTTAGTATAAATGAATAAACAAATAATAGAATTCTCTTTTTTTTTTAGAGTTTTATTAAGCGCACAACATGAAAGAACGGCATGCCACAAATACACAAACAGACACGCAACATGGAAAAGCGTGAAAGTTCTTTAAAATGCAGGGAAATTAGGACGGGAAAGAAAGTTTTCTTATGGCTGTTGTTTGCTGATTGAAAAATGTAATTGACGGCAGAGACGACAGGCAACAACGAAGATATCGACGACAGCTTGGGAAATGATTTACCTCGTATAAAAAGTAACCATTTACAATATTTCAAACAAACCTTTAAATGGCCCCCTTTTTGAGACTCATTTAAACTCTGAAATTGTTCTGGAATATTTCATAAAATCTAGGATCTATAAAGTTTGATTTAATGTTGTAATGAAAATATTGTTTATCTATGAGCGAATGTAATTCCACTGCAAGGACAATTCAACCTTTTTCTAGATCATTTCTATTAAATGTTCTTGTAGCAGAACATTATCTAAATTCTTCTAGTGTCTGTGTCTAGTATTGTGTTTAAGTGTTTCACTGTAGAATTATGGTACTCAAAATCAAATTAGTGTCACGGGATCTCTAGACAAGTATAATCACTACTTTATAATTACATACGAGTATCAATAAATAATAAAGAAAACTAGAGTACACAGAGTAGTACGCATAGAACAGAGAACTATAGCCACATAGAGAACACAATGGAAAACTACAAATGATGAGACGCATAGTAATATATATGAAACGATCTTAATACAATATATATGTACATGGACACACGGCTGGAATACACAACATTTACAAACATTGATGACAACAACAACTAACATTTATTAACAATGCATTTTGCTCTTTGGTTTAACCACAATTGTTTGCAATACAAGAATTTTGGGAATTTTACTGAAATTTTCCTTGAATTTAATTTTGGATGGTGATTTTTGTGGTGTATTCAAAAAATTTCTTAGGGCCAGTGGAATAACGAGGATACAATACAGTTTTCAACAAAATTCTATACTACAAAATGTTTGCTACATAATTTCTAATGCCAATCGATCTAAGACACACACATGATTCCACATGGCTCGAGAGTTCAGAACATAAAACATTTATTGGGGGGTTGTATCTAATTGTGGAGCCCATTCTGATGCCAATTTGTTAAATGATAATATGGTGTACAAACAGTTTTGGCCAAGGTGTAAAATGCTCAATTATTAATAGCTTTGTTTTTAAAATATTTTTTTTCTTTTTTTGTTTAGTTTTACAAAAGTTGCAACACAAACATTTCGCGCATCAGATGTCATTTTACAGCATTTTCCGTATATAATTTATGTATTTTTTGTTTATTTTTTTGGGATTTTTATTTGAAGAGATTTCAAGATTCAAGTTTTCGGTGAAACTTTACTCACTTTCAGCCAATTTTCTATCCTGACCTTGTACCGTAAGCCGTTTGATGTTGATGGTTGCAGGCCGGATGGGATTTTGAGACGAGGATGTTGCTGATTGAGGAGATGCTGATTGAGCTGTTGATTGAACTATTGGTTGAGATGTGCCTGCTGTGGCTGTGGCTGCTGCTTCAGTTGTTGATGTTGCCTCTTGTGTTTTGTCTGATGTTGCAGCAATCTTTTGTTGCTGCTGTTGCTGTAGTTGCTGTTGCTTTTGTTTGTTCTGCTGATTTTTGACACTATTCGTCTGACTACCGCTACCAGCACCAACAGTACTACCAAAACCAATGCAACTAATATTCGATCTATCTTTGTCTGTCTTACGCATTTGCTGTTGCTGCTGTTTTTGTTGTTGTTGCTGCTGCTGCTGTTGTTGTCCCGGTGTTGCAGATGATTTCAGAATTTTGTTGGATCTGCTGGGTCCATGGGTTGTCTTGGCTTGTGATGTTTGTGATTGATTGGCATGAGGCTGATTAGCATTTAAAGTTGATTTTGTTGCAGATGCTGCTCGGGTTGCTGTTGCTTTTGCAGTTGCTGGCGGCGCAGAGGCTACTCTACCATTAGGCGGTGGCAGGGAACTACTTTTAATGCGGGATTGGAATGTTGTGGATAGGGTGGCTATAAAAACGTAAGCAAGTTTTCGGTTTTTTGTTTTGGATATATTTCGTCGTTGTTGAATATTTTTTTTATATCATTTTTAAACCGAAAACAAAACGCCCATGAAAAAAGTATATTGTTAAATTTATTTTTCATTAGAAAAGTTTTTCTTTTTTGGTTGACGACGAATCAAGAATGCAATCAAAGCAAAGACTAAAGAAATTACCAGAAAATCAAAGTTTCAAATAAAGGAAAATCTTTAAAAGTTAAACGAAAATTAAATGCTGTTAGTGAGATCTCGTTTGAACTTTGTTTTTGGTTAATAATTTCTAATTGTTAGTAGTACTTAAATAGAAACATCTATTGGAACGCTGGGGTTTCATTGCTGGCTGAGAATATTTCATAGATGCTGTGCCCCGTTTTATGTATATTTATATTCATATTATTAACAAATATTACACAATATCTAGGGCTGGTTTAAAAGCCAACAAAGTCACACTCTTAAGGCTAGTTTTAGCTTGGGGAAAACGGAGTCAAAATGAAAAAACAGTGACAACAACACTCAATTGGAATTGTTAGTATTACTTTAAATTACTTACAATTCAGTTTAATTGTTTAATTGTTTTAGTTAAGTTAGTTAGTTTTGTTAGTAGTTTTGTTCACTTCAACATGCTAAAAACTATAGATTGTTATTTTAATGTTACTCGAAAGACCAATCAAACGCTTCATTACAGAGAGAACAATGAAACAGAACTCAAGTAGGGAAAACAAAACGAATATGAAACCATGAAAAACTGCATGACCAAAGACTAAAACTAACAGAAAAGTTTTAACAAATTACTGGAAAATGTGTCTCTAATTATGTTAGGTATTAGTTTTGTTAGACACTTATCTAGATTGTCGATTGATTTTTAGAGGAGTTTAGGTGTGTTCCAAAAAACTAACTAAAACTAGTAACAGACCTTGCAAATCAAAATGAAATGAATGCAAAAACCAACGAAACAAAAATCTAATCAACACATGACTTTATGCAAACTAGGTCTAAAGTAAGTTCCAAACTGAAAATAAAGGCAATGAAGGCCTCGTTACGTCGTTTTTTTGGGGGGAATAGGGAATGTCGGTTTCGGTAGTGCTGCTCTATTTGTGGACTACTTACATGGGCGTGTCTTACGCTCGCTTCCGGCCGCTGTCGTGGCTGAAGTTGGTGTCTTTTTGCGGCTCGCCGGAGGGGCCTGTGAGGCCGACCGTATCTGTCGCTTCGGGGATTCATTTTCAGCAACGCCCGGACCCACCGACTGGGACCGTGCTGCACATACGGCACACACATTCCCAAAATGGCAACACCGAACAGATGAGGATGGTTTCGTTTTTGATTTTTGGTTGTTTTTTTTTTTGCATTTCATTTTGTTAATTTTTTTTGTATTTTTGAACGATTTTTGTTGTATGGTTGGTGGTGGTGGCGGTTTGTTTGATGATAAAAGTACGGTTTGGTATGTTTTAATTGAAAAAATTCGCAATTTTCAGTAAAATTTCTTATTGTTAATGTTTTTTTTTTCTCTACTGATGAAGTTTTGTGGTGGTGTGAATTATTGTACAAGATTATTTGGTGTTATTGCAAGGTACTACAAATAAATAGTCCTTTGATGGTTCAATCTGGCAGAAAGTCAAATGTCTAGTGCGTATTAAAGTTCTAAAACGAATTCTGGCAACCTTTCTTATATTCTGTGAATATCTTTTAACTTAATCATTTATCTTATCTCTCTACCATTGCATACCGCGAACTTAGCCTCAATTTTCATGGAAATAAGGGCTTCAATTTATCAAAAATAAAGACACGACTTATATATGCCTTAGCTAAGCCTAGCATAAATTTATTTTAATCCCAGTCCTTGTCTCATTATAGGAAACATGATGGACAGTTTAATAAATGGAATAACTCAAATATAACTAAAAACCTCTGCTGACTAGCTAAAATTTCAATTAATTCCTGTTAAGTATCTGAGTCATAATTGAACATTTTTAATACAGCTCACATTTAAATTAAATAAATTATCAACAGCTTATTTTCCCCCATCTTCAGGTATCTTGTTACCAAAAACAACAATGAAGCAATATATACACCATATACAAGCGATATGAACATGAGGGCCACACATCGATCGAAGTAGCCTTAACTTAAAATTCAAAAACATAGGATAAACTTCATCACTTAAAATTTAAGTAAGTATCTGCAAAATTTTCTCTACAAAATTGTCTCTTAAATGAATAACATCATTGGAAGGTCTTTTCTCAGAACCAAGATCTCAAAGTAAATAGAAATATAAATACTTATAACAAGGAAACTACATACAAGTTTTGTGCAAAAAAATCTCATAGCCCAACAAGTAGTCTTCGGTGCACTCTCGAAAAGGATGTGAAACAAATCGAATCCTTCGCAAAGAGTGGAATGGAAAATATATATGCAAATCAAATGATTGAAGCATTTGAGCAAACTATCAAATGAGCAAAAACGGAAATCAGGATAACGGGGCGTATACTTATTGTTTGGAGCGTGTGTGCAATTGTTCTGTGACAGCTTCTGTGTTGCACTTATGGAAGTGTGTATTTTTTGTGTACTTGTGTCATTTTGTTGCTTAGAAAGTAAATTTGTCTATTTCAGCTATTGTTAATTTTTTTCGGTATTGGATGTGTATATAACTTCTTTTGAATTCGAGAGTATATAAGACGAAGAGCAAAAGAAGAAGGGCTACTCACATTTCAGAACCTTTTTGGGACTGCCCTTTTGGGGACTGCCCTTCTGAGGTGATCCATGCCTGGAGAGAGCCGTCTTCTTGGGACTACCTCTCTGCGATTCCGATTCCCTCTTGGTTATGGCTGGCATTAATTTCTCACGGGTCGGCGAAGGCAACAATGCGCCCTCTTCCACATCTGAAAAGATTCAGACATTAGTGGATTGAATATATGAAAAATCTATGGGATAGACCAACCCGGACCCGTGGTGCGTTCTAAATGATGGCGTATATTACTAAAACGCGCTGGCAGTGCTGAAATCTCATCTTTATTATCAACCAAATAGGCTTGACCAGGAACTCGGGGCTTAAGTGGTGTCTTCGGCAATGGTGCTGATTTCTTATTATTTTCCTGATCCTTCTCCTCCTTTGTAATGGGTCTTTGATGGGGGATTTCAAATATATGTTCTTATAAGGTTCATTTAAAATTATATTATTAAGTAGTACCTATGCACAGTAGAAGCTAAAGATAATGCTGAAAGTGAGCTGCGCCTTGAAACCTGATCCCATAGATCCTTTTGCTTCTTGTACAATTCCGGATCAATTTCCCTGCCCCAACCACGGCTCTACAAAGCAAAACGTTTGAAGACAAGTTAAAGGAATATATAGGGGGAATTTATATTAATACTCCTACCTTATATTCCCCTGCCTTTTTGCGTAGCTCAACCATATCCTTAAACCACAAATCCAAATTCGGTTTAGAGTGAGGCGGATCGGTGCCATTCATGACCACCACTTGGCCGGCATCGGCTGAATGTCCATGCTTATTGTCCACCTCATCCTTGAAAGCGGCATCGGCAAAGCCAAAGTTCTCCTTTTTCGTAATAAAATGATTCAGACGCTCGTGATCGATGGCCTGCGAGAAAGGACGTGACTTGCGCTCCACGATGGTCACTTGTCTGAGAAAAACAAAAACAAAAGCAAAAGATCATTAGCCTCGGGAAAAACGATGCAATCTTTAAGAAAAGAAGGGAACGACTGTGCATCTCGATGGCTGTTGACATGCAACACTTTGCAACATGCATGTGGATGAGTGGGAGATTGAGATGTGATGCTGCTGATTTCGGGTTTCGGGTCTACATGAAGAGGACATCATCAAATGAGAATGGCAGAAGCTCTGACTGTCGATTGGGTTTATCTAAAGTGAGGTTAAGCAAACGTGTACATACTTCTCGTGTGTTTTTCTATCATCCGTATCGCTAACCAACGGCTCCAACTCATGAAGAGTAGCTGAAAGCACACAGATATGAAATTTAATGCTGCAATCCACACACGATCGAAAGCTTTATACAGATTCATCCTGCATGTACATTAAGATAATCGAAAATATATATAAGTATATTTATAGGATAACTAAAGGTGGAAATAAAGGAGCTTTTGTAAATGTTAGTTTTAATTTTTTTCTTCATTTTCTTTTGCAAAGTGTCTAAGTTTTTGGAACTCAATCGAACAAAGTATTCAGGTGATCTTTTATTAATTGTACAGCAAATAAATGAGCCGGAAGCAGCGCCTTGGTGGGTTAGTGGTTTAGTGGTTCAGTGGTTTGGTGGGTGGCTTTTACTCTTCGGGTGTTTATTGGCAAATGCAAAAAGAAAAAAACTTTAAATAAAAATCAAATTTGTGTGTTTTGTTTGGGTTGGCATTGAAACAAAAAAAGAATAAAATTATATGTCGAAAATGACTTGGTTGAAGCGTGTTTGGCATGGGTTATCCTTCAATTTTGGGTTTGCTTTTTTTTTTAGAATATAGAACGAAATTCAAACCAATTTTTTGTTTTATATTTGATGTATAAATTCGAGTTGAATGCACCTTATTAGTAATATTTTTTTAGTATCTGTAAGCACTACATCCAATTTTTTGTACACTATTTGAAGCTCGTTTCGCTGTAAGCTCAAGGCGTCGCAAGACCAAAAGCAGAACATTTGTTGCATTTTGAAGCCAATACTATTCACTGAGATGCAGATGCACTTAAAGATTTAGCAGATATATAGAGTAAGGGGATAATGGTATTTCTATTTCCGTTTCCGTTTCGCCTTACCTATGCGCTTGCACTGTAAATTTTTGTTGTTGAGAATATTCATGTTAAAGCCCCCTGCCAATTACCCTAACTGAATGATATGTGTATAATGTGTATACGATATACATATGTATATATGTTATGACTGACTGATGGATTGGATGGTTATTTGTGGTATGACACTCTAATTCCGTTTCACACATGCAACGTAACTAAGGCCAACAACTCCTATTCCTCGAACTGAACTGAAAATACTTATAAAAGGTATCACACAACCTCTGCGGCCACAACATGCTCCGACTACACTTTCGCTAGTTCATCAATTGATCCATTCATCACGTTTAAATTGCATTGACATCCATTGACATTCATTAGTCATTATAGTTGAAGCACGTACTCGTATTTGAGTTCATTTGGGTTCTCATTCAAGGCAATTTAACGCTTAGTATGAATAGAAAATTTATGTGTGTGTGTTTGTTTTTTTTTTTGGTTTCGTTAGCACTAATATAAATGAAATTTAGTTCAACACTTACGTCAGCTTTTGGCTAAAAAGATATTCTTGAATGTGTTTTTAACTTTTTTTTATATGTATGTTTAGTTTTCGGTTTTTCTTTGTTAAGGAATTTAGCATAATTTCGTTCTATATGAAATAGATTTGAAAGACGGTAAAAGTATTTTGCTAACTGCTTGAAATGAAAAAGTAAACATTAGTCCATAAAAGCGTTCAACAAAATATTGGCTTGTATATACAGAAATCATAAAAAAAACAAATATTAATAAGTTATACTAGGAATAATACGAGTATCTATCTTAAGGCTGAGAGCACTGTATACATATGTATATATATTTAAAGAGGTATATATATGATAAAGCATAAATTTACGACGTGTACATAAAAAACTTGATTTGATTCGCATTTTTTCAATAAATTGTATTTTTTTGTGGCAGTGCTGAGAGGTAGAGAAAAGTTTTAGCTACATTTACCAACACTATTCAACAAAGATTTCTATTCGATTTTTTGTTTGTTTTTTGATCAATGCTGCTGCCACTGCACAAAATTTTCATTTCAAAATCATCTTGAAAAATAAACATTTACTTTTTCCACACACATAAAGGTAGGTTAGTAACAAAAGTTAGTTTTTGTTTCGTGAATTAGTTGGTTACGTAAAGAAAATGATTAGAAATCAAATGGAAATTCATTTTAGTAGTACGCTCATTCTTTTTTTTTTTTGTTATTGGATTGTTTTTAGTATTACAAATAGAGTATTATTTGAAAGAAACTATGCGCTAATAGGAAATGTATTCTTTATCAGATTTTTGTTTGTTTTTTGGTTTTTAGTATTTTAAATAAATGCTTAGCGACGACAATTTGTTGTCGCACCTTCTTTCTGATTTGTTGTACGTTTTTTATGCACCGTTGGTAGACCTGCACCCATCACTGAATGATGGGTTTGACTGTGGCCGTGGGTCTGGGTCTGGTTTAGACTCTGATTCTGGCTCTGAGTGTGACTGTGGCTCTGACTGGATCGCAGGGCGCCCAATGAGATACTCTTTCGAGGGTAATCGCCGGCCGCGGCCTTAGACGTCGCCTCGCCGCCGCCCTTAATCCGCCGGACATTCGGCCAAACGAATTGCAGGCGGTACTCTGTGCTCAGTTTTGAGATGGTCTTTCGAAATAGGCCATTTGACTCACCCGCCTGCGAAATATAAGAGCAGAAATAACACATAACGCAAAAGGGGTTGACAAATTAAAGGAGAGAAAGAAAGAGAAAAGAAAGAGCATTGCATTGTCGCATTGAGTGTGAGAATCGGTTATATAAATATTATAGTTTACGTAAATATTTTCATTGTTATATAGACGATGATCAGAGCACACATGTAACATAGAGAATATGGAGACGAGACCGTGTGTTAGTCATGGGATAGTCATGAAGAAATGGAGAACGAGAACGAGAAAGAGAAAGAGAAGAAATACACACAATACAAGTATAAATTGTAAATTTGGAATATTTATCACTAATTGATTGTTTAATATTCGGTTCAAAATTATTGATTAATGTGGATATATTTACGGTTATATTAAAATAATAATTACAATATATTCATACCCTCCAATCAATTTTTAGATTCAGATATCGACATGCACTACACAAATCAGATACAGAACTTCCACAGAGCGATACAAGTATTGAAAAGATATCAAGTATGCACAAATAGGAAGTGCCTGAATGGTGGCAACAAAAAATAAATCAATATACAACTTATGCAAATGTTGAAGAGTTTTACAGATTAAAATTGTACATTCAGGTCGAGTACATGGCTGACTAACTGACAGACGGACTTACTGTCTGACAACTCAATGGCACATCTACACACTGTATGAAAGTACATACAAATGTTACCCATTGCCGCAAATGGCGAGACGAGTTACAGAATGTTCAACAACATGTTCAGCACATGGAAAATGGCCAATAAAAGGGCCCAGAAAAGTTATAGACACGAATGGAGGAGGGTAGACGGACATTCAGGCTAATAGACAGGACAGGCGACAGGACTAATAGAAATTGTTGCGCGTCGGACGGCTCGCCGTTCCAGGCCCAGTCCCAGTCGCAGGTCCCGGCTCAATGGTCCGAAGCGCATCCCATCACTGATCGGAAATAAAAGACAGTTTTTTCTCGCTTTTTCAAGCTTCTTTTTGAGAGGGTTCTTTATGTGGCGCCACGAAAGAAGTGGCACACAAAATGATAGGCGTTGCCCCAGCAGATGTATTTCCGATGGGAGTCTTCTTCTAATGAGATTCAAAAATGATGTCTGCAAACTGATACCGACATGCATCTCATTCAAAACTCAAAGCAAGTATAACTAACAGTCAGATAGTCTGATAATAGATGGGAATCCAATCCATTTGACAATTGTGTACCTGTTTTCTTGTGGCTCCATCGATCTCCGTTGCAGCGGGATAGGCACGTCCATTGGGCACAACGGGTGGTCCCTCCGATTTGCTGCGACGCGAAGGTGTCGCGCCCCGCTCCTCCGACTGCAAAAACACATACAAAATACACACACACATAAATATGTATATACCCATACAGTACGATGTATAGTTAATTAGTTGGTCATTAATATTACGCATACGCCCTGTTGACGTGCGTCATCAGGTGAAACTCAATTAATTATGTATTGTCAGGGTGTGCATGACAAAAGCACACAGACCATACGCTTGGCTACAGCTATCTCGAATGTCCTTGCAGCATGTGCCGCTCGCTGTTTGCCTCATTATTAATTAGTCTACAGAGAAGCAGGAAAGGACTCCCTCCACCCCAACTTATATGAGATTTCTTGTACCGTGTTTGTGTGTGTAGGTGTGTGTGCTTTTTGTGGCACTTTTGCGAGCACCACACCACGACTTAAACGAATTAACCCTAATGCTAATCCTGGCGTAAAGGCAACCCCCATTCAAATGCAAAAGTAAATGCCAGTACACGGAACTCCAACAAAAAAAAAAACTTATGACCAGAGAATGCCCTTTAATAGCTAATTAAAATGAAAATAAAATAAAAAATATCACGGATAATTAAATTGAATGGCGTTTCACAAGTGTTTTTTAATGACGACACATCAAATGGCATTGCGATTGCATGGCAAACGATTAAATAACCAACCAGATTATAGAGTATAACAAATATACCACTCTGCATTGGACTTTTTTTTTCACTTTTCTATTTCCCTCATGGACCTCTTCAAATGTCAAAAGAGCATTAAGTGTGTATGTGGGCCATAAAATTAAAATACCATTATATACTCGTATGTACATATGTGGAAGTCCTTCTCTTAGAATTTTATTCTAACTCGTTCATGGGCACAGCGAAATGCACAATATTTTTTGCATTTTTATGTGCAGACATCCTGAGCTTCGTCTACGAGTATTCCCATTAGGATTTAAATTTAAAAGAATATTACGTGATTGCATTAGGAAAATTAAACGTGAGAAATATTTGGGATCACATAACATAAGCCCCACATAAGGTAAGGTTGTTAATACTAATTACAGTTCTCTTTAATAAAGAAAAATGTGAGAATATAACTGGAGCGAAGAAAAGGTATAAAAGAAGTATTCTCTTAATATTAAATGGAATAACTTTAATATTTGGCATTCTCCCCTATCTTATGTCTGGAAATACCTTCGATTTTCTTCTTTTTTATTGACAACCTCATTTTACTCGAATTTCTCCACATAATAAATATGAACAATTCCCAAAGATTTTCCCTGCCAATCCACTCCTCATACATAATCTCTGCCTAGAGTGCAAGCCCAACGAGTCATCCTCTGTCTCTGAGTGTGCCTCTCTGAGTATAAATATATCTTGCACCTGGCGCATTTTCCGTATGGGGAAGGTCATGGCAAGGTGAAGTGGAGGCTCTGCGAGTCGAGTGAAATATGGATTAAGGGATGAGACACTTACCCTCGCCAGGCGATGTGCACTGGCATCTCGTCGTGCATCTGTATATTCCGAACCTATAATAAACTCGTGCGATTTATATGCTAATTCTGGACATTTTTTCCGACGCGGCATTGACGGCTCATTTGTCGGACCTGCAAATGCAGAAAATCCAAGGAAATCCAATGAGCAAGAGATCCATAAACAAGACTCTGTGACATGTGCTCCAAGAGAAATGTCTTTCCATATACACACCATCAAATTGACTTTGATTTGGGGCTGGCGCCCGTCGCACAACCTCTGGCCGCGAATTGCCCGTAAATTCATGCCAACGATAAGTGCTCCGATACTCCGAGTGGAGCTGCTGGAAAGAAAAGAAATAGATATACCAGGTTAAATCAGGCCTTAAATGGTGTGTTTTATGCACGTATTTTTATTAAAGAGTGTCCTTGCCAGTGACAATGGTCGATTTTAACAATTAAAAGCAGGATTTAAACAAATGATTTCGAATGGTAAACTATTAAGAGTTCCATTGGGGAGAACTACGACCAAGGAAACCCCTTTATTTGGATTTTTGTTGAATACACATTTTTGAACAGATACAAATTGAAGTTCGTTTGAATTGTTGAATTTTTTTGGCAGCAGCCATTACTAAAAACTAAACCCTTTTTAATGTTCTTCTACTTCACATAATTCCAATCCTAGCGCTTTAATGGCTTCTGCGAACAACTAACTATCTACTATCCTGTAGACTGATTCCTGCTCTTTATATAATTCAACACGATACCGCATACCCCGCCATTAATGGAGGTTGCTCTATTCATAAAAATAATTACAAGTACCAGCACACGCATGACAACCAAACAATGGAAACCAAAAGCCACACCACAGTCACATATGCCTGACATGGAAATATTTTCATTTGCCGTGGTCAGAACCGAGAGAACCCCAAACCCCTCCGGCCAGAACCGAACCAATTGGCCAGTTAGTCAAACGGGTTTCGGGCGCTCGGCCAAACTGCGGTTTGTGTCGCATTTCAATGCAGCAAACAGTCCAAATGTCCTCCCACTTTCTATCCATTGCGACTGCAGCCATTTGATAATTGCGACAACTGCCAGTATAAAGGAAAATCCATATTAATAGCCAATTTTTCCCCTAGCACCAACAAAAATTACTGGTACATAGAGCCAATGTTTTTATGGCTACGCCAACCGCGTATCGATTCTTAACCAAAGGACGTTAAGACACTTGCATGTAAGCTGTAAATTGGGTTGAAAACTCCACGGAAAGCCCTTCAAGGCAAGCGACTGTGAGACATTTTCAGGACATTCTAGTGAAGCAGTCAGGACAGCAGTCGATTTAATTATGCCTCCACTTGGAGCGGAGTTCCTTACCGTTTTCATTTCAAAGGAATTTATATCTACAGTAAGCTTAACGTTCGTTGTCTCCTTCGTCGTTTCCTGTCCCACTTTCTGTGTGTGTTGGGGAGCGCAAAATAATTGGCTTTCAACACGCAATGTCAAAAGCTAAAGTACATTACTCATTTACTCTTTGGTTTTCTTTTTTCTCTGGTCTAGTTTTAATTTTTAAACAGATAGCAAAAGCTAAGCTAATTGGAAGCCATCAACAAAGGTCATGTTAGCTTTTAAATGTACCAACAAAATCCTCACATTGAATGATTGAATATCTAAAGAGGTTGTCAAGGTTTTTATTGGTGTTGAATATATATTTATTTTATTTTTTAAAGAGATTTCTAGCAATCATAGGATTTAATGGTAAGTCTGATCATAAGGTAAATTTTAATATTAGTTTCTTAAGTGATTTCATATTCAAACATTTTTTGAGACTCATTGAAAGATGTTTGTTTAAGTCAATGTTGCATTCAAGTGCTTATATTCTCAGTCGCATTTATTTCAAGTGCGGACTTCTTGGCAAAGCTCAAGTATTAAATTGTATGATTAGACAAAAGTCCCTTAATTCACGGCTTAAATAATAAATAATTCATTCATGGGTTCATTTAAACCCACCTCCTTCGGCACTCAATAAACCATAACTTCACTGAATTAACCACCACATTGTGGTTTTATTATGGAAAAACTCACTCTCTCTCTCTCTATTAGAAACTTCCCATTAATTAATTCTTGTTCTTCAATCAATGACCTCTTGACCAATTAACCCAATTGCTGCCAAAACCTCTTCTTCCGTCTAGACGCAAACACTCGTGTTATCGACAAACACTTCAACTCCCCATAGGAAAACCAAGCAATTAAAAACTCCATTACAAATCAATTCCTTGTGTAATAAATAAGGATTATTTGGCAGGGGTTAAACCACCTTTAAAAGAGTGTGTTAGAGTGGCGCAACCACTCCTAATACCATATTCCGCCCGACACGCACTTCGTGCATAATTTAGTCGTTTGCCGTGTGCCGGTAGCTCACTTTAATCGAGCCTCGACTGAAGGAGTGATACCATGCCGGTCTATGGAGAGGTCTATCAAGAGGTGAGGCCTACTATGAGGTTCGTTTGTCATATGAATTGGCAGTTGATGTCAGGGGCGTCGCCATCGAGCATGATGCTAATGGTTTGTACGCTATTCGATGGAGGACTTTGGCTGAGGTATTGGATGGGTACTCGAGTGAGCCACGTGTCTGGCTCTCACACCTGCCTCACACACATTGTTAGGTACTATATTTATTGGCCATCCAATGTACTCGTATCTCTTCTGCAGCTGCAACAATTTATTATGGGTATGGAGGGGTGTGACAGCAGAAGAAAAAACATACATATATTTCGCACTCTGATTTATGTTTCGTGGTGGCACCAATTGATTGCGGTTGCACTCTGGCATAAATATTTAAATATGGTTTTACTTTTGGTAGGTCTATTAAAAATGTATATGCCGCAAAACTACATTTATGCCATCCGTTTAAATTGTGTGGGGAAAACATTTTACTTAAAATTTTCCAACTTTTATGCTAGAGAAGGAGACAATCCCACTGCAGGGAGACATTCAGCCGCAGACGCAGTCGGTAGTCGGTCTACGTGTCTGCTCAGTGATGTTGAAGTGCTGATAAGCCTGGTGACATCTCAACTATCCCACAGAGAGTGCCAGACAGGCCAGAGAGACATGAGATGAGCAGGGTTGACATATTTTAATTAAAATTTTAAATTCTGAAGAGTTTAACTATGATTTAAGAGCGGAAATACTCTCAATCCAAGTGCATTTTTTTAGGCGGTTGAAGCTTTTGCCACTTACACGGTACTTGCTTTTGCCAAATGTTCAGGTTTGTGTGGTAACACTTACTATCGTATAAATAAATTAATAATTAATAAGAGTTTATGAAGTGCAGCTACATAGCCTAGCTACCCTGGATCAATGCACCAATTTGTCGGGTTTCCTATTCTATAAATAATCAATGGTACTGTTAATTTTCCCCCACAGCCTTAAAGAATGCTTTTCTTGTGTTTGACAAATTTATGGGATATCGTACGAGAATGTGAGTATGAGTGCAATATTTTTCATGGCATGCTCATGGCGTCAGTTTACACTGCACCATAATCCGTACAAACCCAAAACACGAACACTGAATACATATTTATAACAGGCACTATGTGAGTGTGTGTATGTGTGTGGTTGTCTGTGAGTATTTGAAGAGTATTCGTGTGCGTGTTTAATCTACCCAAAGGGACCTTTCAAGTTTTATGCGGGCCAAAACAAGCAAAACGAGAAGGGACGTGTGAGACGCTTCTTACGCGTCACAACTTTTATACCCGGCACTCAGTACTACATCTGCACTTTAGCGGTTATTTGTCCAGTTTTACATTTTTTCTTCATCTGTCATCTACATCAACAACACTACTCACACCAACACGCTCCTTTAGCTCGCCACCCTCCCCTAGAAACTAACTGCAGAGTCGCGGCAGAGTCAGCGGCAGAGGCAGCGGCAGAGGCAGAGGCAGTGACGTGTCAGGGCCAGGCCATAAACAGCGCGAAGCAGAGTGTAAATGCTGCGGGGCGGGGGGTGGGTTTGGCCACTGCAAACTAATTTCTTCATTGTGGCTATAATAATGATCCAATCGGATCCCAATTTGGTGATCTGATAGATATGGTCATTCCCTACGGAATGGCGTTTTTAGTTTTCTGTTATCTTCAAAATTGTAGATTTGGGAGGTTTTCGCCCTTTGCGGGGGCGGAAGGGGGCGGGCTCATTTTTGAAATACACTGGTTTCAGTGTGAGCATACAGCAGTCTGGTGCCAAAATTTGGTGGCTCTAGCTCTTATAGTCTCTGAGAACTAGCCGACAAACAAGACGGACGGACGGACAGACGGACAGACGGACAGACGGACAGACAGACATGGCTCAATCGACTCGGCTATTGATGCTGATCAAGAATATATATACTTTATGGGGTCGGAAACGTTTCCTTCTGTGCGTTACATACAACCGTTATCCGCACAAATACAATATACCCTATTTACTCTTCGAGTACCGGGTATAATGACACCTTAGAAGCATAGTTATCGCCTACCAGATCCCCCAGATCCTTGTTTTGCGGTCCTACATGGCGCACCGTCTGTGTGCTGGGTTTTGGTTTCTTTGAAGTGGAAACAAGCATTTCAGGGGAAGCAAAAGATAATTTTGCACACCAAAAGGTTTGTTTGAAGACTGTGTGAAAAGTTTGTTATATACATATACATATGTACGTTCGGGTAATATTCAATCCTTAAGCTGTGAGCACTGTTGCACTCTAACTTCTATCATGAAATTGAACATTGCCTCATTTAAAATGTTGCACTAAAGTTTTTCCCCACCATCAAACAGTAATTTAACTTATCTTAAATGTATATTGTTCAACAAACTTCCATTGTTTGTGCAACTTTTGGTGCGGCCCTCGTTTAGTTGTTTGTAAAGTTTTTCATTTACATTTAGTTTACGATGCATTTTTGCCATTTGACACCATTTTGTCTGGCAGAGACACCACCTGGTCTTAGTTTCGGACGACTATCCGTGTGCGCTTTCTTTTATGGTTTCCACCTGGCAAACCCTCCATGTCAGATACACACACACACACACTCAGAGGAGACACCTACTCTGGTGACCAGCTGTGTGGCTGACCGAACGAGCAGGTTGGATGTCTGCCACTGCCACTGGCCCACACACACAAACACACACACACTCTTTTCTGTGGTGCGTGCCTTTGTGCCACTGTGGTTTAGTTTAGCTCGATTGCTCAACTAACCAGCGCCTTTGGGGCCGGACCGGGTGGGGCTGGCTCTGGCTGGTACTTGTAGTTGGCTGCCAAGACTCGATGGATAGGCCTGACTTTATAGCCTCTGTGTCTCTTCTTGTTTGCATTTTGTCTGCAGCAGCAATTAATTCACTCAGGATTGGCCCCTGGCCCCAGGCAGAGGCAGGCCGGTGCTCCCGGCTCAAATTTAATTGCCTTACTCCTCCCTGTGTCTGCATTGAAATGAGACAGGCCCCAAAAAAGCACCAACACAGCCACCATGATGAAGATTGACTTGCAACCGGGGCTCCAGAGCAGCATACAAATGGCCATTTGGAGGTCAGCGCTTAATGAGGTGGTCCCGGGTCGGAGGTTGCTTTCATTAAATTAAAGAATGCTGCTCATTTGCATTTGCGACTCTCTCGCCCTCTCTCTGGCATTTTGCCTTCTTTTGGCCATAAATATGGATTAGGTTTCTCCCTGAAATGGGAGCAGAACAACCTGCTGACAACATTTAATTAGTTGCAAATTAATTTATACCCATTGCGAGGTTTTTTAATAAACTTGTACACAGAAAATAGTGTACAAGATGTAGTGGAAATGAGGAAAATGCAGTTCAAGAACTTTAAATGGAATATGGAAATGAGGGGAAATAAGTTGAGAAAGATTTTCCATAAATGCACAGAGAAGGAGTATACAAAGATGTTGTAGTACAAATCAGCAGTCTTGATATCCAATCATCGACTTTCAGAATTTTCTTTACTAACAAACCCAGAATTTGACTTTAACTTGATTAAAAACTCTCAATATTCATCTCAACAGAAACTAAAATTGATTGCAGTGGCAAAAACTTTACCAAATACTGGCACGAATTTCGTGCTCATCCTTTTATGCGGTTTTTTGTTGCCACAAAACTTTGGTTAAGGCCAATGGGCCACAGCTTTGCAACGAGTTGTGCAACAAAATTTAATGTCAACACACAATTAAGCTCCCGCCAGAAAAAAAAAATCCAAAAAATAAAACAACAACAAGGCGTTGAAAAGTTTCCATTAAATGCAATGCTCGGGGATATTTGCTTTCAGCCAAAAGTCGGAAAAACCACACAAACATATTGAATTAGGGGAAGGAGGGAAAACAGGGAGACAGACAGGAACCGGAACGACTGACGACTAGGGCGACAGCTGAAAAGTCATTTGTATGCAACCGCAAATAGGAGGACATTAAACTTTTAAGACGCTTTTATTGCACGTGTATCCTACCCTTCCATTTGTGCTCGGTCCTTCGACAGCTCTTCGACTGTGTGTCCTTTTCAATTCTAATCCATAGAAGTGTACCTTTCGACCGTATGGCTCTTCGCTCCTGGCAGTGACTGTGGCTCTTGGCTTGGGCTTTGATTTGACGGCTTAGCGGTGACATGTCTGTCGATGTGGCAATGTGCTTGATTTATATGGCCGCACGGGCCATGGGGCAAATCTCAGTAGCAAAAGACAAATTTCTATAAACTCTACATGGTTCTGCAACCCCGCCTGGACTTCATTTCATTTCACTCAGCTGCTGGGAAAATTCAGATACATTCATGTGCTGTCAGGCACGTTCCTGCAACATACTCGTACCTTTTGTGCCACAGGCATAAAAGCTGGCAACAGTCTCTGGTACATGGAATATGAAATTGGAAAGTTGCAGAAGTTTCTTAAGTGCATTTTTGGGATTCCCATTTGATGTCTCAATTTCCATTCAGTTCCTCTCCTCAATCTTGCAGTTGAACTGCAACCTTTTTGTGGAAATTAAAATCCGTTTAAGTTATCAAATTCCCATCCCTAGACACAAACAAAGCAAAAGGCAACTTTTCACACACACTTGAGCTGGAAAATTGCAGCACTTCCTGCAGCAATTTATGCTGGCGCAAACTTTTCACCTCCCCCACCGCCGCAGACAGAAGAGAGTCTGGTTTTTCTCCTCTCCCCCATATTTGTGGGTCTCAAATTATGTGCATAACAGTGCCGCCTCGAGGAAAATGCAGACTGAGAGGGGTGAGCCATATTTAATTGCATTTTCCTGTCTGTCCCTGAGACAAACTTCAAATGTCTGCAGCCGACAGCAGCAGCAGCAGCTTGAATGACGAGTTACTGAGTATCTGCGTATCTGTATCTGCATTCGCATCTGCATTTGCATCTTCTGTGCACTGCGCTGCTCTGCTCCGCTAAGCGTTATTCAATGTTAAACAATTAAAATGAAATTCGATGCCATGCTTGCACCCGCCTTCAGCTCCTAAAAAGAAGCAAAAGGAAAAACTATTTTCCGCCGCTTGTGCGTGCTTCGAAGCGTTTTCTGTGTTTTTGTTTTCCTGTGGAGGCGATTACCGCACGAGTGCATCTTGTCTCTGTGTGAGCGGGTGAGTGATTCTTTCAGTGTATACCAGTATGTGTGTGTGTGTGTGTGCGTTTGTGAACTGCTGTGCTTAGTGCACTCATGTGAATAACGACGATGACGACAAGGCGACATTGCCATCGATGGCACGCGCTTAGTTTACGATTTTGTAAGGTGCCCCAATACCCTGCCATGAGGTTAAGGGCAGCAGATAAAAATTTAATTGGGAAGAAGTATATTCGATGGAGAGATGATCACAAAATGGAGTCCATCCAATGGACTTTTCGTTTCCTTCAAAAGAGTTCATCATGAGGTTCTACAAATCTCTTAATTCCCTTAAATTTCAGCTTGCCTACAAAAAAAGGGCATTGCTAAGTCGTTACAACTCCACCAAATGCACCTTGCTTCCACATCGATTGGTAGCGCTGCCTTTGGAGTCTGTAGCTATCGATGACTTCAATGGAAGACACTGCATTGGACAGCTCATCAAAAGAGTATTAAAACACTCTTCTGCTGTCAAGTTTATAACTAAAAATAGTGTACTACAAATTCGTTTTCAGACCACTGAAAATCTACTCGAACTCTTACTATTTTGGTGGCTTTTCTCTACGTTTTGGGCGGCGTCTTTCCTGTTGGGTGGTCCTTCCTTGGGTGGTATCTTTATCAAGCCGCTGAATCTGCTGGCAATTTACAATTCCTCGGGGCAGCAATCAAAATGCATTCCCCAGGAAAATCTCCACTTATATAAGGACACCATAAACTTGCGTCAGCAAAAGGAAAGGAAAGCAAATGCCCAAAAAAGAAAACCAAAATATGACGTCAACTTCTTCCACTCTTGAGCATCCTCCTTCCAACCGAATGTTTCGTCATCTGCTGCGCATTCTTTTACGTTTCCACAAAACAAAGTCAAGTCATTATGCGATTTTCTCCAACCCAACAGAAAGGAAAACTTTTCGCTGTTTTTAGCGCATTAAGATTATTCTCAGGCTTTGTTCCTCCTTTTGAGACGGAAGTTGGCGCCATAAAATCATAAGCAAAACCAGGAAAAAAGGAAACGAAAAACGGAAAAAGTATGACTTAAATGCAGATTTTGTTTGTTTTGTTCTTTAGGTTTCTTGTTTCTGACAGATTTTTATGTGAATGTGCCTCAATTTGGGGCATGGGTGAACTAATTTGATTAATGTAATTGACAATTACAGTTTGAGTTTGTGGTCAAGCCATAAATTACATCACGTCTTACGTCAATGAACTGCCCGGCAATGAATTCTCTTTAATTCTATGTTTCTTTTTCATATAAGCTGAATTCTTACAAATAACTTTCTAGCCGAAGAAACTTTTATTCAAATTGCATTCTCTTGGCAATCGAACGCAATCCACCCTTTGCTTTCCCTGGCTTTGCCTTTGTGGTGTCTATGCCGGAAGTGGGCAATCGGAAGCCTTTATTTGGCGGTGATTTAGAGAAGGAAGACTGTAGCATAAAACACAAAGACAGACGATGAGTAATATATGCATTTATGCAATTTAGTTTGGCAACTTACATACATATATGATAAAATATGTAAATAGCTTTAACACCGCTTAAAATAGGAGATAAATAATATCTAAACAACAGAAAACAGATTAAGAAGTATAGAAACCTAAATACTTAAAGCATAACAATTAATGTCTAGGAATATATTTTATTTCAAAATTGACATTTATGGAATTCTTTTGGATATCTGCAGCCCATAGAAGGTTATCAGTTTTTTCTTTCCTATAAAATTGAATATAAGATTTTTCCGCCAGTGCACGTCTTCTTAGTTTTTATAAAAGGTCAAAAGAATTTGACAGAGGTCGAATCTCTGGGATTATGTTTTTCTCTTGTCATTTACGATTGGATGGTACATTGCGCAATCAGCAAACTTCAGCAGAACCAGTACTCCGTACTGAGTTGAACTTCGGATAACCTTCCACCGAGAGAGTTGGCTTATCCCTCAATGATGGCTGGCAATTGAAAACAACATGGGATGAACGAGTACGATGGTTGAATGCCATTAAGACAATGCAGCATAAAACGGCACTGCAGCATACAGAATAGGAATACAAATAGGTATATATACATATGTATGTATTTGTGTGTAAGTATGTATATATTCCTCCCTTCTTGCATGGCTGTGTGCAAATAATTGTCTATTGTGTGCGCTTATTTCTCTTATTCTTATTTTCGTATTTGTGCAGTGTATTTTCATTTTAGCTGCATATCAAATTGCAGCCAAGACTGAAGGCTGTGGCACAACAATTGTTGTGGCAAATGATCGTAATGCAGCATGGCATTGGGAGGTAAATAATATGAAATTATAGCCAGCCAGCGAATGACAAATTGCCAGACACAAGAAGACATTTTCACAAGGCATTTCTCTGCAGACTAGATGTAGCTTTTTTAGGATAAATACTTGGCTTTTATTTTGGAATTTCTTAACTTTTATTGAGATGACAGCAACTTTCCTTAAGCACAGCTGACTCTTGCATTTTTTAAACTGAAATTCCTTATGTTAAGCCAACTCCCAGTTGACTCTACTCTCGGGTTGTTCTGACATCATTCCCAATACTTTGCGAGTCTGCACATCCACATTCGCAAGCCAATTGGCAATGGATTCTCTTGCTTTTGCCAAGACCCGAAAGCTAACACATTACTTATAAGCAAATAAGGTCAAAATGAGGGGTAAAACATCTACTGGAACCCCATATCCCATATCCTAACCCTATCCCCTTCATGGCCACTTAAATATTTTACGCTTTTGTATTGTTGAGTAAAAGTTTTTTGCCCCACCATCGTTTTTGTGCCTTCTGTTGAACGCATAAAAAATGCATACGCACACGGTTTCCTCATATCGTTTATATAATGGGATTTCCACACACATACACACAAACTTATGTGTGTATATAGAGCACATTTTTAGGTTTTTATGGAAAATAAAAGAAAAGCGCAGCAAGAGGCAGTCACCAAGCACTCTAAGCGGAAAGCTGAAAGCGTTCAACATTTAACTTTTTATGCAAAAGAGTGCATTCTTTTTTTTGTGTGTGTTTTTTTGTTGCCCAAAGGTTGAACAAGTGGGCGTGTGAGGCTGCTGTCAAGGATTGCAAAAAAGAAAGAACATCTGGATTATAAGACTCGTATAAATATGCAGTTTTTTGCAGAAAGGTAGAAAGTAGAGATTCAACAATTTATGGCAGATTTAGAGGTACATTTACTCAGGGATTTTAATCTTTAATGGGTGGTCTTGAGTGAAGTTATTAGAGCTAAGTGAACAGGAGTTCGTTGTAGGAATTATTTTATAGAAAAATGTTCATACTATTCTATTAAATTGCAGCAAAATTAATCCAGTTTTAAGTGCTATTAAACATCGAAAACCCGGATTATTTTCCCATCATTTATAATGTTTTAATTAGCCCTGATTAACTCATTAAATAGGTTTAATGTGTCATTAGTGTCATAAACTATTGAAATTGACACTCTTGTCATTACCTGTTAAAAAATATTTATGCATCCTAGTGATTGCTGATTTTCATGCTCTTTTAATTTATGGTTTGCTCAATTTCTGATATCATATTACACAGTCTGGGAGCAGCCATTACACTTCCATAAACATCACCATTAGGGATTCCTTTTAGAGCTCTCCTTGACGCCTAGAATATCCCCCAAAACCGTCCAATGAAATTACTATCAACGTCAACAGCCGCATGCAACTTGGTCGCCAGCCAAGAGCCCCAACACTTTTGTGGGGAGAGGAGAGCGAGCACCCAAAGACTGCGTCACGGCAGAGCGAGGGCAGCCCCAATGCATAAAGCACCTGGCAGGCTGGCAGTCAGGCAGGGAGCCCGGCGACTGGCCCTGTAATCCATTCAGTTGCGAAGAGGAAATTATTATAATTGCATTAGTTCCAAAGGCAGAAAATTGAAATTGAAATACGTTAGACGATGTCGGGCATGGCCGGATGCTGATGGATGGGAAGATGGAAAGATTGGATGAGTGCTCACTGTACAGATGGCCAGATGGAAGGGTTGTGCCCCCAAGTTGACGTAATATCCCCTGGCTGAGGCGTGTCCTGGTTCCATATGGAACCAGTCACACGGTTAATGCTTACTTTTTTCCTTAAAAAATTAATCAAAACTAATAAAATCTCTGGTAATTCTTTTTTTTCTCCGGAGGGAGAGATGTTCTTAGCAGGATTAATCAGCCAAGACGGAAAGCATCAGCAAATTGCTTATAATTGGCATTAGATACTCATTACGTATACAATACGAGGCACCAGGCTTCAGAGGCATCAGCTCTGTCCCTGCGCTTTAATGGGAAAAGTTCTGTTTTATGTGTGTGTTCTCTGTACTCTTTATAATCGCCTGACATTGATGGGGCACGACTTGATAGACATTTCGTGCCTGTTTCGACGTTCGTGCGCAGTATTTTTAATGGCTGTCGATAGGGAAAATCAATACGGAAAATGATTCTTCTGATTAACACGGAATATGCCAGTCAACACACAGCAGGAATAATATCCAGAATACTCAGTTCGCAAGTCAGAGTCAAGGATCAATGGCCCATTGAAGCAAATTTGATCAATGAAAAACCAATTGACCATAAAAAGCCCTCCCACAAAAGGAACATTATTTAAGAGTCATACAAATATTTGCTCTAAAATTCCTAAAAATGTAAACAAAAACAAAAAAAAAAAGCAAAAATATATAAAAACTTCTGGGAAATGTAAAATTGTTATATGCCCTCCGCATGCAATGCTCTGATTTGCGTTGAAAATATGCAAATATCAAAATGAGTGAGTGACTGACGAAGGAGGAAACCTGAAAATACAATCGAAAGAGCCGGAAAAGCGAACACTGAGATGGAGTGGGAGGAAAACTCTCGTGCGACATGTGTTTCAGCATTTCAACTGTCAGGAGAAGGTTATATAAAGTGCAGGGCAAAAATGTTTGCCATTAGCTGGCACAAAAGTTAAACTCTCTCACAAATGTTTACACTTTTGAGGTGACCTTACTGGAGTGTAGTTTACATTTTTGATTTCGCACCAACCGCACCACCGAAAATGTTGACCTCAAGTAATTAGAAAAGTTTTGTGCTCCACCGACAGTCTACTCCATGGAGATTGCTGCCCACCAAAGGAACTTTTCACTCCTGCCAAATCCTCTAAGGATTCAGCTTTCAATTTGACTTTGATATTCCTCCCAACTTGCAGTTTGGTGTGGATTATGCTGCAGTGGAAGAAATACCCGCAAATTGCCTTCTTTAGATGCATTGAAGGGGTGACAGGGCTGGGAATTGCACACTTTGGATAGACAAATGCCAAATGAAATGCCAAGTTTTCCATTATGAATTCTTCGAGGAAATGTAAAACTCCAGCGGAGAGCTTAAAAATCAATCGCTTTTGAATTGGAAAATTGTTTGATTAGTTTTTTCTTTGCAGTTTAGTTTGAATAAAATGGAACTTTATTTAACCTTATCCATGTTCTTGGAGACTAACTTTTGCGAGTTATAAGTTTATACTTCGTATAAAAAGGATTCCTGATTCAATCTATTATATTTATGATTATTCTTCAATACATCTGTCCTTACTCTTTAAATTCTTTACTCCATTTAAGTCTATTCTATGTATTTCATTCTTAATTCTTAAGAGAATAGATTGAAGTGGAATCTATTCTCTTGTATTCCATTTTGTTATATTCTATTCTTATTTTCAAATCTAATTTCCTTTACGAATTTGCAACCATAAAAATATCTAATAGAAACATTTCCCCCACACTTCTTCCACACAAATTGCCAACACGTACAAAAATGAGTCAAAAAAAAAAAAAAAAACGAAGAGAAATGAATTTGGTAAGCATTCAAAGTGGAAAGTGGAAACTGTCAGGCAGGACTACTCATCCTCCTGCTTATCCCCACAGTTTCCTGCTCCCATAAGATAAGACGAGGAACAAAAGACAGCAGCAGCAGCAGCCACAGACAATGCTGCCATGGCAACCTCCAACAAGTGCGGATGTGGCTGCGGCTGTGACTGGAGGACTGTAGGAGTGGCGATAAACCCAGCATAAAATACGAGTAAGTGAAACTACTTATGCAGGAGCAAGCAGCTTCAACACAGTCCCTAGTCCTGGGGCCGACGCCCAGCTGACTGCATGGATCGATCCGAAGGAGCAGCCAGAAGCCAGAAGGAGCCATCATATGTGTGCGGGCGAATCGATAGGCGTGTGACTGACGACTGGCTGGCGACACATAGCCGGCACTTGTTGTTGTTGGTGCGACACAAAAAAATAAAGGAGGAGTCCGGTGGTGGGTGGTTGGCTGGATGGATGGTTGGTTGGCAGGGTGGTTGGGTGGCAAGGTGTTGCAATAAAAACTTTTGACTTCTGCCCTGACGCTGATGTAATACCGCAAGACGATTTTCCTTCCCTGCTGTACGTCATATGGTCGGACAAGCGGCGCAAAAAAAACAGCATGAACTTTGAATAAAACGCCGGCTGAAAAGGTGCTCTCTGGGAGATTTTACTCTCTTTATCTAGAGCTTCTTACTCTCATTCTCCACCTCTCTTTCCCCTAGTTTCTGCTTTCGTTTCTTCCTGCCTTCCACTCTCTCACTGTCGCACTCTCTCTCCGTTGCACATGCGCGAAATACAATTTGTGTGGCTCAACGCGTATTTGTGTAAAGTTTTTACTTGAAATTAGCCAGCGAATTGCATTTGGCTTTCCGTCCTTTATCTATGGAGGCCCCCTTTCCTCTGACATGTTGATGAATCAGCTGTTCTGCACAGCCATTGGAATGGCCTTAGTGGAACCTTCTTCCAAAGAGAGTGAGTGTCTGTCCATGCCATTCCATTGAGTGAGTGTTCCAGTGAGTGGCGACATTCATTTCGGTGTCGGTGTCGGTGTCTCGGGCCTGCTGCCGGTGGCTCCCTATAGTCCATGGGCACCGGGGCACCGTGGCACCCCGGCCGGCCACAGCTGGCTAGGTACCCGTGCCCCCGGCCACCGTGTTGGCACCGCTGTCTGTGCCACAAGCCATATGCTATTGATTTTCTGGTGGGCTCCTCTGCCTGCCTTTTTGGCCATTTTTCTTTGCCTTGGGTCTTCTGTTGGCCCGTGTTTCTCGGCTTACTTCGCGTTTTGCTGACGCGCTCGGTGTCGGCCGTAATGTCAGTTAATTTATTCTCCAGCCAGAGAATATTTTTGTTATTTACTTTATGTCTTCATAGTCGCACAACTAAACATATACCTATATATTCTTTTTGGTCTACTTTTTGGTTTGGAGTTGAGTTGTGGCTGCAAAAGTAAGTACGAATAATGTTGCATGACTCTCTGGCTTTGGCTTTGGGGCTGAATGTAATGACACTCCAAGGATTGTAAGGTGATATTGATCAAAGTTATGAAAGAACTGCAAGAAATACGACCAAAGGGAAATCAAAAGAGATGGATGATGGAACAAAATGGTAAGACAGAAGAGGCGTAAGGAGATTAAATGTCCATTTCTACGAATCTTCGATGCAGCAAAAATAATTAATCACTTTATGCGACGCTTTAGAATTTCATTAGAAACACCGACAATCATTTTGTTGAATTATGAAAGTCATTATTTACGATTAATTTCACTAATGCTCTGGAAAATATACTTCTAACCCCACAAAAAAACCCCTTCCCACATAATGTGGTATAAAATATTCATATATTTTTTTCGCCCGAAATCAAAAATGCACCCTAATCCCACAATTCTTTTTAGTCGAGTCATAACTCAGTCGAGCCCGGCTTCGAGTCACCCCATTTCCGAGGCACTGCATCCGCCATCCCTCACCCACAAACATCCCCATTCCCATTCACTTGTCGCCTGCAAGATTGCAATAAAAATCCATTACAAACGTACACTCTCCAACAAAAGACAGACACAACTGTCGACGATAAATCAAAAGGAAAGGGCTGTGACAATATAAATGCAAATGTTCGCAGTCTCTAAAGTGGGCTAAGAGGCTAGCAGAACGAAACGAAACGAGACCCTTAAAAACAGTCAGACAAATATGGCTTTCAATAGATTATAAAAAAGATAGGATTGGGGGTAAGGTAGGGGTATATGGGGGATACTACTCACCTTGTCGACCGGCATTGATGGGCACGCTCTGCACAGATTCCAGAATGAGCCAATCATAGGGAAATGCTTTTGATGTTGTACCAGAAAATACAAATTAAATTCAACACGCGCACGTAGGCTTATGTATATTCTTCCTTCTTAAAATTTAAGTTTACTTATTTTATTGCTTTTTTTTGTGTTTTCCTTTTGGGAGCAACAACCAGGGACACACACAGGGAATCACACGCGCTTTCAGTTAGCTTCCGTTTCCGCTCTATCTCTCTATGTGTGTATATCTCTCTCTCTGTCTATACCTCTCTTACTCTCTCACTTTCTCTCTCACTCTCTATACGCACACGCACCTGGATAATGCGTAGCGAAGAAAGTGCGTCTGTATTATTGTCATAGGCCGAAAAGTGTATAAGATTTTGCCTGGTTTTTAAAAAATGAAGAAAATGGAAGTGAGGAAAAGCATTGCATACCAGCAGGCGCCAGCCAACGGTACTTCTGTATTTTTTTTTACCGTTCCACTGATGATCTCATGCACAAACACGCACACACAAACCCCTGGCGCGGAATTTGTTCGAAAATTTTGATATAAGCCCACTGAATATCCTAGTAATTAGCCAATTAAAGGATTATAGCCAATGGGGAAAAACATTTTTACTGCCTATAAAAATCCCGTAGACTCGACACCCTCCCCTACCCTTCCCCTCGGCTAGCTCGTTCGTTCGTTAGTTGTATTGCTTTTATTTTTATGCCCTGGCAAATCGATATCTATTTTTCATGACAGCCCTGTGGTATGCATTTGCCGCCTCGCATTTCGACTGCAATTTTGCGATAATCTCTTGGTTTTTCTTTTCCTCGGATATGGCCACTGGAGCGAGACTTTTTTGTGGTTTACTTTACCCCGCGTCTTGAAGGGGGTCTACTGGGCATACAACAACAACAACAACATATATTAGAGGTTCACAAGAAAACACACTTTTTCAATTTGAATTGAGTTTTGCACTGCTGCTGCTTGTGGACTCTGCTGCTGCTGCTGCCTGCTATGCTTCTCCTTTGGTTATTCTTGGGATTTCTGTTGAGGGGTTTATTTTCACCGCAAAAACGTTGGCCACTCGACGACGGTACGAACACGAATGAGTCCCCAGCATGAACGTTGTTGAAGCACCCCAGCGCGTCGGCGTTGGAGTTGACGCAGGGCTTGGAAGTTCTCCGTTTCTCTGTCGTGAAAATCCGGTGGATTGCGGGGTGGCTACCCGCTTTATGGAAATTTTGATTGGAAATGGGAGAGAAAACATATGTTTGCAGGGGCGTCGCAGTGCCCAGTTCAATTTGTTGCCATTTCTCAGCAGAAGCATCTGAAAGTCGCGATAATTAAAACATTTTAAATGCTTAAACTTTTATTCAACCTGGTAAATTTGTTTAATCATCGATAAAAATAATTTTTTTCTTATTCCAGCAATCTGGCAGCCCCATAGAGGTGGTAAGAGCAAGTCCTGGAAACGAGCCTTTTTAGCTTTAACCTTATTTTGCAAACAAACTAATAAAGACAAGTCCTGAAAATTAGCCAATCTTGTGGAGAATTTAATGATTAATTGTATAAATTTATAGTTTTAGCGCGGAGATTCCTAACCAGCTAGTAATATCAAACAGAAGATCAAAGTCGAGGAAAATGAAATACGATTACGTTATCTGTGAGTGTGAACGTATATTGTTTTTGGTATATTTGAAACGAACCTCACCTTTGCTTAGGAAAAAAGTATTTATTTTCGAGATAACATTTTAAAGTACATGGCGGAAATAGAAAGTAAATAGGAAGAATTTTATATCTTAAGATGCTTCAAAGCAAAAAGCAATGTACGTATGTACGTACTTGATTTCAACCAATAAAATTTAGAGAGTATATACAAATAAAAGAAAAGAAATCAAATCAAAGAAACTGGTGATTAGTTAGATAATAATGAAAGGAGTAATTCCAATGTATACGCCGGAATCTAGCCCCAATTATGTTGTAAATATAGAAGAACTTCCCCCCAAACCACTCCGAGCTTATTATATTATTTACCTATCTTCCATTTCCTTTTCAGGAAAACAATATAATTTATTTTTTTGTTGTTGTGTGCGCTATCACTAACCATGGTGGCGCTATTTTTCAAATTTTTCAATTTCTTCAGTTAATATACATGTGTCGCTTTTAATAATTTACATACATTTACATACTGAAGACTAAGCTCCCGCGGTTCCATCAAAGGTTGATATTAATGAAAAATTCAATTACAAATTTGTAAAATATTGGGTCATAAGGTATACAATCTAATAAAAGGAGGAGATAAACATACGCCATATTTATTCTTCAAACGGATTAAATTATTGTTTTAGTGTTCAAAGTCTTTGCAAGCTAGTAAAATCAAATAGAACATCAATATCGAGGAATATAATTTAAGATTTTGGTATATTTTATCGATAGTTCCGCTGGAAACCATCCAAATCGCTGTAGCGATTACATACCAAAACAAATAAAAAATTAAATGATTCGGATTCGTCGCGCTATTTCTGATCAGGTAAGCTTTCTAAACCCTTCAACTTCATTGTGTTAACTCTCCCAAGACTCCTTCCTGTAGCTGCCGCAGCTGAAGAACATTTACCATGCCCTGGAAGTGCCCCTCAAGAAACAGCAGCTGCAAAATGCCCGGCGGCCGACTCTGGAATGGACTGTGCCGGCTGCCATTTCACAACAGGAACAGGAGCTGCTGGACTCCCTGAGGAGTCATACCTTCGATGCGACGTACATAGAGAAAGTGCGTTTGGTGCCCAGTGTTGGACGCAGTGCCGCCAAAGTGGAGTTCCAGCTGCAGCCGCAGGCATTTGTGGAGCAGCTTCTGCGGAAAAGGCAGCCGGAGGTTATGCCGCTCTCGCCAGCTGACGAGCATGTGGTTGTGGAGTACAGTTCCCCCAACATTGCCAAGCCCTTCCATGTGGGCCACCTGCGCTCCACGATCATTGGCAATGTGCTGGCCAATCTCCACCAGCATTTGGGTTACCGGACCACTCGCCTCAATTACCTCGGGGACTGGGGCACACAATTTGGCCTCCTGGCCTTGGGTGTTCAGCTGAACCAAGTCAGCGATAAAGATATGCAGAGAGCGCCCATTGAGACGTTATACAGATCCTATGTGGCTGCCAATAAAGCGTCTGAGGAGAACCCAGAGATTGCACAGCGAGCGAGAGACCTCTTCACAGCCCTGGAGGCAGGAACAGACGACGCCATGGCCCAGCAATGGCAGCAGTATCGAAAGTACACTATTGAGGAACTGTCGGGTGTCTACAATCGACTAGGCGTCCACTTTGACAGCTACGAATGGGAGTCGCAGTATTCCCAGCAGCAAATCAGCGATGTGCTGCAGAAGCTACGCTCTGCAGGGCATTCTTCAGCGCGAGCTGGATGGCCGCGAGATTGTGGTGGTGGATGATCGACGCATTCCCGTAATCAAAAGCGATGGCTCTACGTTGTATCTGGCAAGGGATATAGCTGCGCTTCTAGAGCGTCACTCCCGTTTGCAGTTCTCCCGCATCCTCTACGTGGTGGACAATGGCCAGGCGGATCATTTCAATGCCTTATTCAAGACAACGGCTGCCTTGGACAAGCGACTGAGTCTGGAGCAGCTGCAGCATGTGAAATTCGGCCGCATTCATGGTATGAGCACGCGCCAGGGCAAGGCCATATTTCTGAGGGATGTCCTGGACGAGGCACGCGACGTGATGCGAGAGAAGCGCAATCAAAGTGCAAGTATGTGTCCGATCCATAACATCTAAAATTGATTAAGAACTCATTATTTATAATCTCCATTTTAGCCACCAGAGCGAATAGCTCTCTGGACGATGAAGATGTCTGTGATATCCTGGGTGTTTCGGCTGTCCTGGTGAATGTCCTCAAGCAGCGACGACAGCGCGATCATGAATTCAGCTGGCAGCAGGCACTCCAAGTCAATGGGGATACGGGCATTAAGCTGCAGTACACACACTGCCGCCTGCATAGCCTTTTGGATAACTTCAAAGATGTAGAACTGGAGGACATTGTACCCGATTGGCAGCATTACAGCCAGGAGCCAGTGGATGCCTTAGATTTGCTCTATGAGCTGGCGCGTTTTGATCAATGCGTATGGCACTCCAAGGAGCAATTGGAGGCGTGTGTTCTGGTCAATTATTTGTTTGGTTTGTGGTACGAATCTCAAGAATTCCAGATGTCTAGAATCTTGTAATCCTTACTCTGAATCTCCTCCAGCAATGCCACAAGTCGTGCCCTGAAACGTTTACCTGTGAAGCTGGAGAGCTGCCCACTGAAGCAATCACAGCGTTTGCTGCTCTTCCAAGCCGCCAAGCGGACGCTGCAGCAGGGAATGCAGCTGCTGGGCCTCAGGCCGCTCGACCAAATGTAGAGAAAGACTATCTTTAACATAGTTTGATATTTATTTAACATTTGTAAACTGAAATGCAACGTGCGAGATGTGCGCCCCTTAGCGCTTCTTCCACGTGTACTTTCGGCGTGCTCCTTCCTGTCCGAACTTCTTGCGCTCGCGCCGGCGATAGTCACGTGTCAGCAGACCGACTGCAACATAAATGGGAACAATTAGCGGCAAATATATAGAGCTAAAGAAAAGGCACTTACCCAAACGCATTGACTCAATCATCTCTTGATCAACGAAGCTGCGCAAACACATGGCAATGCCCCAGCGAATGGCACCCGACTGACCGGATGGACCGCCGCCTTCGACATTGGCCTCCACATCGACTTTGCCCAGCAATTCGCTGTAGTTCAGCGGGAATAGCAGCTGCAAAAGACCCCAAGAACATACAAATTAGAGGAAAACGCGAAAAATGAAAAATCGGGCCACCGTTAGATGTCAAGTTCAGATGTCACCCCCGAGGCATCCATTGTCCAGAGAATAGAGATAGATCTATATATATAGTTATTGTATTCACCAGAATGTGAATGCGAATGCGATTGCGGTAGCACTTCCTGTACAACAATAGATAATGGCCAAATCGTTAGCCAAATTAAATGTCTGTTAGCCGCACAGCCACTAAACTGCAACAAATTGTTGCATGTTCGCCCTTGGGGCGGTTCGTCGGCTACGGCTAGTGTGAACTGTGCGATCTCTCTCTAACACTAGGTGTGATGCAAATTATAAGTGCATTAGGCAGAGGTCTAGCGATAATTGCAGCGCCGCAGGCCAGGCTCAGCAGCACGCGCTGTCCCCCTCCCACAATCCATTTGTTAACAGTACGGGGGAAATACAGAACAAGTGTATCCCATAGAACACAAAAGCATTTTTAATTGTAAAACTCTGAATGAAGTAATTGTTTTTAAAACAAAAATGTCTTAAATAAAACCTTAGAAAGGAGGTAAATAAGGTATTTGAAGTAAATGAGAATCAGTTTAGAAGGAAAAAGAACAGATGAAGGAGCAGAAATGGCTTTTCTTTCACTATTATAAAGAATTCTCTTGAATAGGTCCTGGGTTCAGCCATAAAAAAGGGATCATTTTATGGGTTCTAAGTATGAAACAATTATACAGTAATTAATTGCTAATAGAAAAAACTGTTGCCCAAACGACAATAGCAACCCAATGAATGAATGAATCTCATTCAAATTCATTCCAAAGAACTCCCCCAATCAGCTGCTAAATTCTGGGAATATAGAATATATTCATACAATTAATTACTCACATATTTGTTGCATATTAAACACCCAAACAAAAAACACACTGTGACGCCAGTTTCAAAGTTCACATAATCCAACAGAACAGATCACAACAAATCGTAATTCAAATTCTGAATTTGGTTTTCAGGTCGTCTGATCTGTCGATCCGATTGCGTGGGAAATAAAGTCCAAGCCCCCCTCGGGGGCACATTGGTCCACGGCACACAGACAATAAACGTTATGATTAAAAAACAATAAACAATAAAAACCTAAACAATCGAACTGGGGAACAAGCCATTTTTTAACTCGTTCTTTTTTGGTAAACCAAATTGACAAACGACAATCAATCAAATCAAAAGATTTTCGAGATGAGAGCCCGCGCGAGAGAGCGGACAAATTTGTGATTTGTTTAAACAAATTGCTGGATAGATGACTTCACGCTACAGCGAGAAACATTAAAAGGCTTTAGGATCACGAACAAGATTTTTAAATTAATGTACACACACAATTAACGGCAGAGAAAAAATGCGATAAAAATAGCAACCAATTTGCAGAAAATGTGACGAAGCACACGAGAGATCAAAACTGGTTTATAATCCCCTATATTTAAGGGGTTCCCGCCACACAAATTCAGAACCATTTTCACAGGAATAAATGGGGTGTTTGGGGGTTCGTAATTCCCTATTTCTTTGGGCTTTTTCTTTAAATAATTTAAGGGACACTTGCCTAAGGTCTTCCCCCAGAAATTTCTACTAGAACACTCTATACATTTCTCAAGATTATCTATGTAGAGGTGTAAATTCTATAGACAACCCGGCATTTTGATGCCCACTTCAAGAATATTCGCGGGTACCTTTTATTATGATTTAAATGAATTTTATAGTTTGACACATCCGACGAAGATGTGATCACAGTAAGTACAACAACGACGGCATCTTCGTGGGCCATCGTCGTCGTACAGCTGTAAAAGACTGTCGGACTATGTATAGTATATATACTAAGTGTACTGTATCTACATCTTCATTGACGCGTCTCTCGGGCGCTTAGTTTTGGACACGGACCGGAGACAAACGGAGAGCAGAATATCATTTTGGCGCAGTTCTTTTTATCAGTCGATTCTACGTCGTTGAGCGTCCGCGTCTTAAGTGTCGGAAAACTATCCATAAAAAAAGGAATAAAATGTCGGGTCGATTAATGCAGCCACGGCACTGGGCCTGTCATTAAAAGCCGAATACAAAGACTTGGAACAATGTAAAGTGAAATTGTATGCCTTAAACATCAAAGAAAAAGGACTAAGAGAAATGCAAGAAAATACTAGAAGGTTTACTGAAGCAGTACTCTGAAAAAGAGATGAAATAAAGATCTAATCAAAATACCAGTAAGAGATTAAAGATTATGATGATCTATAGGGCTGTGTTCTACAGAAACTCTTTTTTAGTTTTCTTAGCTTTAATCATGAAATTCAATCTGAAATATCTGCACAAATAAAACGCTCTTCAGATCTGTGATAATACAACGAACGATTTAAGAAAATGTCTGTCAAATGGAAAGCTCCCGCTCATGAATAACAATTGAGATTTGTTTACTACGTTTGTTATCCTTTAATTGGTGCACTATGGCACAGAAATTCAATTGCAAGCTGCATGCACACACCATGAGAGATAGATCTAGTAGTGCCTCTATATTCTATGTACTTTATTTCTTCATATGTATAGTTGAGTGCGGGCAATGGGGGCATGCGATTCAGGTTCAAGGGCATTATGAAAGCAACGCAACAAATAAAAACTTAACTCGGGCCAATGCGTTTGCTCGTAATGCCTCCCCCACCAACCCCTGGACCCATCCGTTGTGTCCACAAAAGAAAAAGTAAGAAAAAGAAACTCAAATTGATTTCAATTATAATTGAATCAACGCTCGAGCGATAAGAAATACACAAGAAAGTAAGAGAACCGACGAGTACAAGTACAATCGTCGCGCTTTCCGTCGTCCGTCGTCATTTCCCTCCTGCACGATCGCTTTCGATGGCGTCGCAGTTTTCCCAAAATGGCCGTCGCCCGACCAAAAGCAAAATGGCGCTTCCGGGCCATCCGTCGATCAGCAATTAAAATCAACAACAAAAGCGTGCCGCCGTTCCGTTCCGTTCTGTTCCACCCTCCGGTAATCGTTTGCTCTATTTAAAGAATACCAGACAATAGGTTTTGCCTTTTGCCAGTGCGAAAAATTCATCAAAAATGTATTAATTGCTTTTGCAACGAAAAACTGTAATCACACGGGGGCGTTGTTCAAACCAATATTTATTTGTGTTGTTAGCGACTTTTGGACTTGGCTCGACTCGACTCCCCTCCGCCTGAAAGCCACAGAGACAGACGATAACCAACAGACCACAGCAGATCAGATCAGATCTCCTCTCCACTATGGAGCTCCGAAAACAGGTTTCTCAACTACGCACAGAATTTGATTAATTTGCTCGCATAATTTAGCGCCCAGTCTCCGGTCTTTTGGTTTTTTCTAGCCTTGTTTATCACCAGATTTTTCTAATAAGTCAGCAACAATTTTTACGCAAAGAAAGTTTTTCATTCGCGTTTTGTCGCCGGGCAAACAATCTCTTTATTTTTGTTCTATTGTTTATGCGATTTTTGTTTATGTTTTTGCAAACAGGTTCGAAAGATTCCCAGAAATTCTTGGGGGGTAACACGATGCCAGAAGTAAAATCCATTAAATGGAACCTAAACAAGCTTAACGCTTCGTTGGGTAATTGAATTTGAGATTTCAGACAACAATTAACTCGAGCCGGGCATTCGTTATATAAATAATGGGGGGAAAAACGAGCTGTGAAAAATATTCTTCTTCATCTCTTTTTCTTCTTTCCAGCAGAATAAGTGTAGAAAATAGTTTTTAAGAGACATAATATATCAAAAGATAAAAATAACTGAACGATAAATACAATTATCTAACAACGAGATAAGAAAAAGAAAAGATTAAAATAATAAACACAAAAAAATAAACAGGAAATAAGAGAAAGATTAAAACAAACAAAACCAATAGTATTTAAATTTAAAGAGCTCCCTAAAAATATATAGAAAATACTTTAGAAACCTTTTATTAAATAATCCCTTTCTTTATAACCGCTCCTGAACTCCCTTTAGGAATGTGCACTCACATGAATGAGAATGAATAAGTCTGTAAACTTTGCCTCTCTCACGTTGACATAAATTGTAAATAATCTGAACACACAAAATCAAGCAAAAAAGTAAGCAAACAAAGTTCATGGCTGGGGTCCAGAGAGGGGCTGATATTACTAGAAAAAGGTAGAGACACATCCCCCCTTTTAAGAGTACCGGTAGCACTTGAAGATAAATCTACCCAGATTGTCTGGCTATCACTGTGATTATTATGATGATGCCATGATGATGCTGGTGGGCACTTGGACCGAGGCTTATCAAAGGCTGCGTCAAATGGCAGGCGCTTAGATAACAGACCAACAGGCCCACGAGTGGAGTGGAGTGTCGCATTCAACGCAAATCAGAGCCAAAAACTCTGGGCAGAGTCCACAGGCACAGACTCTTAGTTCTCACAGTCGAAAATAAACCCAAGGAAGCCTCGTTATTTGTGCAGATATTTAGAAGAAAGTAAACCTGAAAGATCTTTGCCATTTAGTTGGGTTTCGAAGCTCTGTGGGAGCGATCACTGGGGGGGGAACAAAACCCAATCTATAAACTTTCCATCTAAACTATCTTTTGCAGAGACAAACTCCAGCATGAGAATTGGGCTATAAATTAATCAACTTCTCTCCGTCTTCTGTGTGTATGTGTCAGTGATATTGGAAAGTAACATTGCCCGTTTATTTATTGGCAATTTACAACGCGCTGACAACGGTCTTAGCCAAAGTGCATTGTGCATTGAATTCCGTTGAGTATTTTAGCGCATTTTTGCGCGTTTTGATTCACCAAGAAAAAGCAAACGACCGATACAAAGACAGAGACAACGACAACGAGAAGCAACCATCGTCTGGCCATCGTCATCGTCGCCAACACCATGGAGAATCTTGGCTATAAGGAGGGCAGTACGAAACCCCGTCGCATGACACGTTCGATCAGTGTCGTTACCAAGACCGAAGTGGAACAGCCGCTCAATGAGAATAATGCAAATAACCGGTAAGTGCCACCAATTCGAAAATAAAGTTAAAGCCAGCTTCTGCCTCTGCCTCTGCCTCTTCCTCTGCTTCAGACTCTCACTCTGTTGCAGTTTACACTGAAAGTTTACATCTCTTATGTGTAAGACTCCCCCAAAAGCTAATAGCATTTATAAAATATGAAAATGTGTTCGCCAAACCCCGAACAAAAAAGACACGGAAGCATTTCAATGATTTATGTGACAAATGAATGAATTACTATCAAAAATAAAGTTAAAAAACTGCAACCAGACGGTTTCATATTTCTACGTACACAATACAATTCTCTGCCAGAGAACAACAACCTTTTTTTTGTCGGTTGTTTGTGGAAAGTTTTCACGTGCAAAAATTATATTAGATAATTATTTGAATTACTTCACAATCCAGCAGTCAAGTTAATTATTACCGAATTATCATTAAATAGCAAATGGAAATAAAAGTACCATTAATAAACTAAATGAAAAAAAGTTAATTTAATTTAAATTAAATTAAAGGAGTAGAGATGAAACTTCACATATTTGGAACATAGGTTGATGATCATATGATCATATTCCATGTATTTTTATGTTCGCAAACTTTCGAGCTCTTCCATTTTTCCCTACCAATTATTTGGCATTATTCCACCTAAAAATCTTTTACAAGATTTCACTCACATATTTAATATTTTTAACTTTTTAAAGTGCACCTATTTCTAACGATCTCCTATCAAAGAAAAATATATTAAAGGCTTTGGGTTTGCATTTTGGTGAACAAAATTCCATTGAACCTCAAAGCTCTCTAGAGGTCAATAACACAACACAAATATTTAAAGCTCCGAAGATATCCAAATCTTCCTATAAATCTTGATTTTTTCTCTACAAAAACTAGTTTTCCTCAAAGGATCTTTAGGCAATCTTTCATCTCTTTCATACAGAGAAAACACCCAAGCCCCAACACTTTCCAAATATCAACTCTTAAAAGCCCAAAAAGATTTCCGCACCCACTCGAAAATCACAAATAATTTACAGATGATTTTTGGCCATCTCTCTCTCGCTCTCCCTCTTATAGGGCTCTCTCACTTTGTACCAGATCTCTCCACGATTCTCTCTGTAGTTTACCTCTCTTTCAATCTCGATTGACGACTTAACCACAACGGCTTATGGTTTTTCATCAAGCGCTCAGTTCGGGCAGTCGGCAGTCGGTTTTGGAACAACAATGCAGGCGGACGCGTTTGTGGCTTGACTGAAAATTCAGACGAAAAAAGGCAAATCGAAAAACGCGTTCGTAGTGATTATAAAACCAACAAAAAAAAACACACAAAAAAGTAGAAAAATAGAAAAGCTGTAGAATAGAAAGAAGGCAACAACAAAACGGAAGTGAAAAATTCGCGTTTTTTCACACAACATTTTTGCATTTTCCGCCCGTTAGAGATGATCACAATTGTATAATCACCACAAAAGGCTTCCATTGTAAGCCACTTGTCCCGTTCCGTTTCGTTCGACTGCAACCAACACCACCCGCCCCCACCCCCTGTCCAATCCGATCCGATCCGGTCCGGTCCGTAGTCCGTATGGCATTCGACGGTGCTTTGTCTCCCATGTATTTTGGAAATGAAATTAGAAATTGAAAATAGCTCATTGGCGAATTGGCATCATCCGTGGATATGGCTGCAAACGGTGTACGTATTTTCAATGTGAGATAAAAATACAATCAGGGTGAGAGAGTGAACGAGAGAGAGAGTTAAGTGATCAACAAAGAAAAGTCAGGGATGCCCTTACCCACCCAAAAGTTATACAACAAGTGCATGGACAAGGTCTGAAATTATGCAAAAAAAATTATCAACCATAAACGACATCAGCTTTTGGTCTTGGACTTCGCCAGAGATCACAGCCGGCACTCGGACAATAAATCAACGTAGACCAAATAAAAATATTGACAACTTTGCATAACTCTGAAAGCGAGAAAAATAAAATTAAGTTATTTAAAATTATGCATGCTCTCGGTAGATGCCAGAGTCAACCAACAAAACAGACACTCGAACTTTAGTGCTGCTCAGTGCCATTTACAAACAATGAAAAACAGATTTAAAAATCTATAAAAATAACAGAGATGAGAGCCAGACGACAGCTGCGACTTTATCTAATGATCCAAGTTTTAATTCAAAGTGAATGAATCATTAACCATTCGAAAGCCTCATAATGGTAGAACTTATATTTTTATCAGGGTTAAAGAGAAAACAGTTGGTTGTAAACATTTGGAGAACGCAATTTAGAGTTTTTTTAATCAACTGTGAAGAAAGGCAAAGCAGCTGCAAAAATGAACTTTAAATGTGGAACAAAAATAAGTCAAGGATGGTTAACAATTTCGAAAATAATAGTAGAACTGTTTTGATTTCATGGTGACAGAGAAAAGAATGTCAAAAAGATTTGACAAAGATCTTTTGGGATTCAATGTATTCCGTGTGTATTCCTAAGAGTTATTTAAGCCACTTTAAAAGTGCTCCAAACAAACAAACTTTATTCGTTTTCCGAAGATAATCTTTATAGAAAACCAAAGGCATGTTTGGAATAAGTAAAACAAACTTTAGCTTACATTTCTTTAGACCCCAAACCCACTTAAATGTTTTCTTTAATTACCTAAACGTGTGTGTGTTTGTTAAACTAATTAAATTTCCGCATTCCAACAATTCAAAACTATCTTTCACTAATCATAGAAAAACATCTCTTCAACATAGCTTCAAATCGATTCCACCCAACCTGATGGTGCGATGGCGGAATAACAACACTGACGCCATGATCGAAGCCCAGTATCCGACAGCTGGAGAATTCGAATACATGGAGTGTGGACCGTCACCGCCGGCGGAGAGCGCACCGTCAATGTACGACAGCTTCGAGGAGCCCACCAGCGAGCTGAGCGTTCAGATCTGCAATGATACGCTTCGCCTAAGTCTCATCGATCAGATGAAGAGTGCCACCGGGCGAGTGCGTTTATTTGAGGACATTGAGCAGGGAAATGTCGTGGCCGAGAGCACGAAGACGCACTTTGAGTCTGCCTCGAAATTGGAGAAGAATCTCTGCTATTTGTGGGCTGCGTTCCTCAAGCGCTGGGACCTCATCGAGGGCCTGATGGAGGTGGGCGCTGATCTGCACTTTTGCGATCAGAATGGCATCTCCTCCATGCATTTGGCGGCATTCAGCGGATGCCTTGCCACGCTGGGATTGCTCGTCTCCAAGGGAATGAATGTGAATCTGCAGTCCAAGTGCTATACACCACTACACTGTGCCGCCTTTGGCAATGCCGCTGAGGCCGCCAAGTTCCTAATCAACAATGGGGCCGACATTACCAAGGACACCAATAAGCCCAACTGCGAGGAGAGTCTCCTGCACTGTGCCGTGCGTTCGAATGCTCTCGAGTGTCTGAAGATCTTCATCAGCGAGGGAGCCGACGTGAACTCCCTCAAACCGAATGGGACAAATGCGATCCATTTGGCCGCCGATCTGGGCAATATGCAGTGCCTCGAGGCCCTGCTCAATGCCCCCAATGCGGATGCGAATGTAAGGATCTGCATTCGCGAGAAGGAGTCCACGGCCCTACATCTCGCTGCGGATGAGGGCAATGTGGAGTGTGTGGACCTGCTGCTGTCCAAGGGTGCGGATGCTAAGCTAAAGAACCATCGAGGCTTCACCCCGCTCCATCTGGCGGCACGCACTTCGAGTCTGGAGTGTGTGGAGTCGCTGCTGAGGAACGGGAATGCCGACGCCAATGCCGAGGACTTTGACCATCGCACGCCGCTCCATGCGGCAGTGGGAAAGTCCGAGAATGCCTACGACATCATGGAGACGCTCATCCAGTGGGGGGCCAATGTCAATCACAAGGATATCTATGGCTTTACGGCTCTCCATTTGGCAGCTCTGGATGGCCTTGTGCAGTGTGTGGAGATGCTGATATTCCATGGGGCAGATGTCACCACCAAATCGAAGAAGGGCACATCCGCATTGAATGTGATCACACGGAAGACACCCTCATCGGTGGCCATGATACGACAGAAGCTGGATGCAGCCATCACGCTGCATCATTCGCAGGTGAGTGGCGGCTAAACCCTTTCGATTTGAAAGATTTGTAAAGTCCCTTATCCTCCCTGTTTTAGGATCCCGTCAATCGTGAGGTGGAGCTGGAGCTGGACTTTCGCCAATTGCTGCAGCATTGTCATCCCCGTGAGATAAGCTATCTGAATACCTTTGTGGATGAGGGCCAAAAGGAGATACTAGAGCATCCCCTCTGTTCTTCTTTTCTGTACATCAAATGGGGAAAAATACGAAAATACTATATTGGACGCCTGATCTTCTGCTTCAGCTTTGTGCTCTTCCTAACGCTCTACGTGCTGACGGCTCTAGCCCACAACTGCTACAACGGCAGCAAGGATGACAATACGACCATTCAGGCCCAGGAATTATGCCAAAAGCAGTCCATCCTCGGGGATATGCTGCGCAACAATCCGTTTGTGATGGAAATGCAATGGTGGGTGCTCGTGGCCATCACCATTGTTGAGATATTTCGAAAGGTTTACGGCATCACGGGCTACTCTTCGTTTCGACATTATGTGACACAAGTGGAGAACATAATGGAGTGGTTTGTGATTACCAGCGTCTTTGTCATCTCCTATATCTACACGAACAAGACGTACACCTTTCAAAATCACATTGGCGCCTTTGCCGTGCTCTTGGGCTGGACAAATCTCATGCTGATGATCGGACAGCTGCCAGTGTTTGATGTCTATGTGGCCATGTATACCAAGGTCCAGGGGGAGTTTGCGAAGCTCTTTATGGCCTACTCCTGCATGCTGATTGGCTTTACCATTAGCTTTTGTGTGATCTTTCCCTCGTCATCGTCGTTTGCCAATCCATTTATGGGCTTCATTTCGGTGCTGGTCATGATGATTGGCGAACAGGATTTGTCGCTCCTTATCAACGATCCCGATGGCAAAGATCCCCCCTTTCTGCTGGAGGTCAGCGCACAGATCACCTTTGTGCTGTTTCTGCTCTTTGTCACCATCATCCTGATGAATCTCCTTGTCGGCATTGCTGTGCATGACATACAGGGTCTCAAAAAGACGGCGGGACTCTCAAAGCTGGTGCGGCAGACGAAGCTCATTAGCTACATCGAATCGGCGCTGTTTAACGGGTATCTGCCCACCTGGTTGAGGAATCTGCTGCACTACACGGCCTTGGTATCGCCACAGGCCTATCGCGTGGTCTTGTGCGTCAAACCGTTGAATCCCAGTGAGAAGCGCCTGCCCAGGGACATTCTAATGAAGGCCTATGAGGTGGGCAAGATGCGCAAACAATTCGGACACACCATCTCCTCGAAGAACCCAGCGGAGAACTATCTGTCCTACAAGAACAAGTACAACAACAGCACGAGTAATGGCTGCGCCTCAACGGGCTATGTGCTGGCCGGCGATCCCGATCCAGATGCGGGACAATTCACAACGCTAACGACCAAAATTGATGAGAATGCCGACAGGATTGAGTTTCTGACGCAGGAAATACAGGAACTGAAGCAGGCCCTCATATCGCAGCAACAGCAGGCGAGCAAAGTGATCGATAAGCTGCTGATTGTCATTTCCAACCAACAAAAGCAGAATTTGCGCAAATAGTTGCTAAAAGCATTTAGTAAAATCATCCGAAAATATTCGATGGATATGTTTAGAATCGAAGATTAGATGTTCCCTCCTATTGTTTAAGTGTGTTTGACCAACCCCAGAAGATTGTTGATATTATCATAGAGGAAATTTTTGATATTTGAAGCGTCTGGCGCTCTGTATTCTATACTATATATATACACCACACCCCATATACTACTACTATATACCTACTATTATATATATATATATATATACAACACTATCTGTAATCTAGAGTTTAGATGTAGTAGAGGAGGCGAGCAGTTTTGATTTGTGGCTGGTTTTAGGCTGTGTCTTTTGTTGTTTCGAAGCAGAATCGTTTAAATCATAATTTATAATCTTAAATAAAACCATATGCTATATCTATTGTTACATCCACTCACCTGTTCCCTGCTGTTTTCATCCTCAAAGTACGAGATATCCTGCCCATTGATGGTGATCTTGCCCAGTGCCGGGCATTCGCACGGTGACATCCGCACGCGCCGTCTTGCGCAGGCACTCATAGGTGGTTATGTACTGACGTCCCTGCTCATCGATCTTTGGCTTGGGGACCTCCAGTTGCTTGGACTGATCCATCAGTGGCTTCAAGTAGCGCTCAATAAATGCCTTGCTCTTGTAGGAGTAAGGGGAGGCAATCAAACGTTCCATCGTGTTGGAAAAGTTCGTGAATTCAATGTCCGCAATGCTCTCCACCAGCAGCTTTTCTAGTTGATCTTTGGGCAGAACCTGGAAGCCAGCGATTTCTCTGGCAAATAGAAGAAAGATTTCATTATAAAACTCTTATGTAATGAGCTCGTGACACCTACAGCTTTTGGTTTTCATCGGGCTTGATGCCACGACGCAGCATGCGTTCCTCCAGTTCGTACAATTTGTTGGTTTCCTCCACAACTTCCTGGAATTTCATAACATAAATATAAACTCTCCTTTCATGAACATCAACTTCTATGAACTCACATGCAGAAGCTGAAAGAAATTTGGTTTTCCCGTATAGAACATGCTATGGAATGGCCTGCCCGTCTCATCGAACTCTGCTGCCTTGCGCGCGGGAAAAACTTCCTCTGGTGTCTTCATGGCGGGCCTTGCTTTTGGATCGTACAAACCAGAGGGAAACAAATACGAGATGGCTTCCTGCAAGTCACAATTCATTAGTATTCTACCATAACTATTAGAGACCCACTCACATTGATGTCTTCCTGGGTAAAGGTCTCGGCATCCGCACCCATCATATTGGCCAAGTGCCGCTTGCCGATTTGGAACTCCAGGTGCTGCGTTTTCATGAACTCGTCGTGCTCGGTGGCACGAGTCAGATAGGCCTTCATGGCTTTGCTGACCTTTTGCTTCTGGATAGCAGCCGGTGTGGCGTGGACCGTCACTTCTGTGGCATATGAAGCCGCCGCCACCTGAAAAGGTTATGCAAACGTTTGGCCATTATTGAAACAGTCGAATTGAGCTATTGACAATCTCTGCCTCTGCAGTAGATCTACTTACCGCTTGTCCTGCAGGCATGGCCGTTGGCTTGCATGCATTTTGCAGCAGATTTCTATTAGTTTTTACTAAATTTAAACCAAAAACACGCAGGGCCATCGTTTCCAGTGCGACCGCGGAATTATCGATAAAATATACCGAAATATACCCTTTTACTTTCAAAATATACTGCAAATATATCGTAATCGGCAAGAGGAAGACAACAACAGCTGTTTGAGCAGAGAAAGTGTGGGAAAGCGGCGATATGTTAAAATGGTGCTGCAAAACGTAAACACTGCAACGTTGGAAGGGAGCGTAGTTTGAAAAGATAAATGCATATAATTTAATTATGACTATGACCAAAAAACACATTTTATTTACCATTGTCCTCCTTTACAAATGCATTTATTAACTAAATTTTAAACACACAACTTCAATGCTGATATTTTTCATATATGGAAAATTGAAACATACACACGAAATCAAAGGGAACAGAAAAATGCAATGAGTAACCCTTTTCAACAGCTAATTAGAATTACATATTTTGTTTGTTGATTTAACGCTATATAATTAATTATAAATAATTGCCTAGGCTTAGCGTTGAGAAAATATGGTTCATCGATTGCATTATTTGGATTTAATGCAGCTACTAGAATTATGTTATGTATATCAATATTCTCATCGCTTCTAATCATCCTTGTTCGCGTCTCTTCATCATCATAATTCTCATCATCCTCCTCATCGATCGTCATCATCATAATCATCATCCCTTGTTGTATTTGGTCGCAGTAAAATTGTATATGTATGTATATAAAGCAATTATTTAATAATAATAATGCCCACCACACGCCACGCCTACTTCCACGCCTGCTTGAGCAATTTACGCGACGCTAAATGCTTAACAATCAACGAGCCCGATGTGAGAGCGACTAGCACTATGGAAATTAGTATATAGTCAAAGTCCTCCTTCAACAAATCGAACGTCTTCGAGGGCGCAACGCGCGTAACGAACAAATCTGCAATACAAATTGATCAAATTTTAGCCATCCAACGAAGGAAAATATAAAAGAATCTTCAGAGCATACCTAAACCTGTGGCAACGACTAGACAGGTACTCTCCAGACCACTGGGCGCAGTGTAAATGTTACGCAGGCGGGCCACCGTCTGGTTATAGTTAATATGGCTCTCCGTGGGCAAAGGCAACTCGGGTATATAGGGAATGGCCCCCTCCTCGCGTCCCTGGGTCGTGGAAGCAATGGGACGGCGAGGATCCAGCAAATGCCAAGGCATTTCAATAATGGAACCGCTGGCAGTGCCAATTAACACATGCTTATTGGTAATACCGCGCTCGGTGATTGTCTCGCGAAGCGCTTCGACTATGGCCGGTATGATATAGGACTGACGCTCCACGAGCGGCATGGGTGGCGCCTGCAGTGAGCTCCAGACGCTGCTGTTTGCCTGCGCCTTGCCCTCGTACAGTTCAATAGTGGCTATAAAATGAAACATTTCGTATACAAAATTGCATATGAATATCTTGTCTAACTTACTAATCTCTGTGCGTCGCACTTTCTCATTAAAGTACGAGTAAGCGAGCCAATTTTCCGAGTGTACAATGGACAATGGAGCGCGCACCTTGCGATGAGTCATCGAGAAAATCACGGAGCCCGACACAACATCAACCAAATACAAATTAAGCACGGCTAAAGAAATGGAAAGCATAACTATAAGTTTAGCCAAACACTTTTGTCGCTCGCATACGCAACTTACACTTGTGTGTGGCATCAGGGGCCTGGGTAACGAAGGCCACTAAATTGGGATTGATATATTTGTAGAGCACAGAACGATCGCCCAGCACACGTCCCTGGGAGTGAACATGCTCGATGGGATTTTTGCCAGCAACAGCAATGATTTGTTGCTCTGAATTATGACCGCCCAAACGGGCATTCCAAATGTGTGTGCACGACAGTTGCTGCATAGGAGAACCATTCAATTAGTGGATGACTCCACGGTTTCAATTTGCAGTACTCACTCCACCCGCATATTTCACAAAGTATCCCTCGAGTTGTGCGCTCTTCACATCAGCTGTATACAGATACATGCCATTGGCCTGCAAAAGATATTCATAGACGGTCAAAGGTCACTTTTGGGCTAGTTATGCGTTCATTTACCAGTGGTGTGGCATGCTGGGGATACACATGCACCTTATTGGAGGCATCCAGTATGAGTATACCCTTGACAAAGTCCTTTTCCGTCTCGGCCAGCAAAGAAAGCTGCTTGATCTTAAAGTCTAGCTGCAGCAGGCCGCCCTCTGTGGCCAGGCCCGTGATGGGATTGAAGCGATACAGAACACCATTGCCATTGACCTGTAGATCAGGATTTCGAACAATTTAAAGAGTTTCAATTAAGAGTTCTCTCAGCCACACTTACAGAATTCTTTGCCACAATGGCGCACAGGGGCTGCAGTGGAAAGTGCTTGGCTGTGCGCTGTACAATCAAACGCATTTGCTCGGCATTGTCAAAGCTGTTGACTTTCGGTAGATACAGCTGCCAGTGATGTTTGCCCGAGATGTTGTCGATGCCAAATATCTTGCCATTGCGTGTGAGCAGCACCAGCATCTTGTGAAGCCCAAAGGAGTCGCGAACCAAACCCGCCCGCTGTGTATCTGTGGGCGGTGGGCCCAGACCGATGACATGAAGGAATAGGCTTCGTATTTGAACAGCCTGCGTGCTAATGCGACGCAAAAAGGCGCTGGCAATGTCCCCTAGTGAGAGAAAAACCATCAATTTAGATAAAAACGGGTTCGTAAAGATAGGCATTAAGTAGAGATTTCGGCATATCTTACTGTCAAAACTTGTGGAATCCACTTATGGTAAGCAATTTTCAGGGTTAAACATTAAATAAACGAATTCTTAGCATTGAGTAAAGGTAACCTACCGGCTTTGCCCTTCATTTCGCTCTCCAACGTTCCCTCTGTATCGGCCAGGGGCAGGTCCATGAACTGCGAATCGATCACATTGGCCAGCGACTCCTCGCGACCCAACGCACCTTTCCCTGCTGCACGGCCACAATGGACTCGGCGCTGGTACTAAACACAAACATACAACTCTTGCCATCGCCATTACGCTTCAGCTTGCAGTCGAAGCTGTTTAACGTGGGAGTGCCAAAGTGCTCGGGGAACTGTAGTGTCTGCTGCAACTCAGGAACGGGCGCGCAGTTATCCAAATAAACGGCACTGATTTTGAGATTCTAAACGAGGAATTTAACTTTTAGCGAGCACTGAGATTGGAATTTTACAAAAAGGGAACCTACTCCTGATGTGAGACCGGCAGAGACCACAATTTTGCGATAGTTAAAGCTGCCCACTGCATAGCTGGCGCCTTGAAGGGCATCGCACACGGCCTGATCCTTATTGACGCTCACAAGCTTGCCATCAACAATAACAACGCCGTTGACACCCTGTTGGGGAATTTAAATTACAAGTTAATTGTCTGCTAATCCTTCAAGACCCCAAGTCTTTGGTCCTACCTCCACTGCCTCAATTGTTCCCTGGGGCTCAGTTTCCAGAGCGGTTCTTATCACTTGGGTGCTCTTCGACACCAAATCCAAGCTGATCAACTGCTTGCCGTCCACACAAACGTAGAATGTGCCGCTGAGGGTACAGGTTTCTTTTGTGATCCAGGAGGCCATGATTTTGCTGGTGCTGCCAGTGCTGTGGCCAGAGCTGGCAAAGTAGGCGGTGACCTCGAGGTGGCTTCGCCAAGCCGGCACAATGTGATAGAGAATTGAGTTGCTATAGAACCAGACGGCATCCTGAGCCTTCTCGGAATTCAGTGGCATTATGGACCACTCCCATTCGATGGTGCCGATATTGGTATTCCAGCCACGCACCAGAGCCGGCGCATGGCCCTGCACTGTGAGCATATCGAATCCCAAATTGGTGCCAATTGGTGCTGCGGCCGTTTCGCTGCTGTCGACCGAGAAACCGCTCACTTGGAGCAGCTTTATGTCGCCGCGCGGCTTTTGTTCGAGCACCTGTCGCCACATAATGGCGCCGGTTTTCGGGCATAATAAGGCCACGACATCCTCATGAGTGCTGACCAGCAAACGCGGTTGAAAGTGATTCAAATCGACGCGAGATTGCTTCAGGGCTCCCACATGCACGCTTCGCCTGGTTGTGAATGATGATCATACGATTCGTTACACAGATGATGGTCAATGGTCAATGAGTGGATGTGTTGTGTCACTTACCAGTCGAATTTCTTAATCTGGTCCTCGTACAGCGCCGAGCAGGTGCTCAAAAGTAACAGCGCTATGGAGATACCGGCTAAAACATTGATGCCTAACATTTTGTGTGTCTTGCCGTTATGTTTCCGACTACCACAAGCACAACAAATTTAACTACAAACGCGTTTTTATGTTATAAATTAAAAAAAATCCACATTAATTTGTGTTTTCCGTCATGGCAAAAGGGATGAGAAGAAGAAATTGGAGCAGAGCAGGGTTGGTTATCGATAGCACGCAGTGTTGAACAGCAACTGATGGCGAATGCGCTCGGCTTGCAGCACTAAAACCAAACCACAACAAATGCCACGAATTCTGGAAAAATCGCGAAATAAATGAAAAACGCCTTTAAATGTTTGAAAAGAAGAGCGACAAGGCCAAGGAGAATGAGCGTAAGCCGCGCGACGATGGCATTGAGCTGGAGAGTCATTTTATAATGCGCGTACCGAAGGAATTGGCCGATATTGTCCACGAATCCATTCAGGCGGGGAACATAAAGGATAGATTATCCATACAACTGGATCAGGATCTGCGATACGGTGAGGTTAGGCTGGATGATCAGTTGCTCTACACGAAGCTTGTGGACCTGCCCACGGTTGTGGAGAGCTACAAGACCATTGACAACAAAAGCTTCTACAAATCGGCGGACATTTGCCAAATTTTGATCTGCAAAGAGGAGCCCGATGAGGAACCCGAGAAGGAGTCGCCCAACAAGAACAAGAAGAAGGATCCCAACAAGGTGGACAAGAAGTATTTGTTTCCACATGGCATAACACCGCCCTGCAAGAATGTCCGCAAGCGTCGCTTCCGCAAGACGCTAAAAAAGAAAAACGTGGAGGCACCCGAAATCGAGAAGGAGGTCAAGCACTTGCTTCGAATCGACAACGAGGCGGTGCGTGTCGACTACGAGATAATAAATGAGGAGGATAAGCCCTCCGACGATATGGATCAGTCGGATATCAAGGCATACAACGACGCGGATGATGAAATGCAGGACGACAACACCATGAATGCCAGCGAGAAGGCCATCAACGAGAGTGGCATGCAGCGCGATATCAATGTGGAATCGGATGATGATGATACCAGCAACTTTGCCACTCAACATCGTGCCCCGAATATGGGCGTGGCAGCCCACGACATCTTCGGTGAGGAAGTATCCACCACAGATGACGAAGACGAGGGTGAACAGCGCAACAGCAAGATGCAGCGACGCGAGCAAGAGGATTCATCCCGTCTTTCAGCAGACGATTCCCGGATGTCGGACTTCTTTGGGGCCAGCACCAGCGGTGCGGGCGGAACCAGCGGCATTAAAATGGAGCAGAACGAGTTCACCAAAGCCATGTTTGGCCAAGAGCCGAGCAGTCCCAAATTGAGTGCCGCTGGCTCCAGCTCGAACCTAGCTGCCCCGAGCGGCTTCTACGACAACCAAATGCTAACGAAACGGGAGGAGTTTGAGAACATGGAGTTTATGGATGAACCACAGCCCCAGTACACACAACAGCAGGTGCACGAGAAGATCAACCAGCTAACGCGGCAGCTCAGTGAGCTGAAGGCACAGCAGACCCAAAAATCAATGGAAATTGCATCCATTCAGAACGCCACGCTCAAGCAGCGCATGCAGGAGACTCTCGATAACTTGTATACGCAGGTAATTGAAAGGGAGCTGGAGCTTAAGGACTTTGAGAATATGCTAGAATCTTAAGCTAAATATGTATTTTAAGTAGATTAAGTTGAAAGTTTAAATAATAGATAAGTTGCTGGTTGTGTCCCTGTATTGTTTATTGTTCTTTAGATTCGATTTGCATCGAGATCTGTTTCAAATATCAGTACAGGGCTGACAATCTACAACTGAAATGATGCATTACAAACATTGACCCAATGGCAGCGGCTGATTGAACACAGAGACCTTGCCATAGGTTCCAATTGCAACTCCTCCATGATGATGGTGATACCCGATATGTGGTGCCAATTTTGTTGTTTTAATGATCATAATGTCTTTTATTGGCATTTGCAATTAACAAACGTATAATGATATTCAAAAGTAAAGTGCATTGCGCACAGATAGGCAACATAGAAGTCTACATTTTGTACTATGAGTATAGTGGATGTCTTTTAAGAGAGCTCTTTTCACTTACGACCTAAATAGTTAGTCTCTATAAAAATATGTATTTAAAAGCGGAATGGGTTCTAAATGCATTAATTTGTGACATCAAATTCCGGGCTCTCAATGGCTTTCATACTGTTTGTTGCATGTTCTTGTGTGACAGGTGGGTCAGATTGGTAAACAAATAAGAGGGCTAGGGGGGGATGCAAACTGGTTTCCAGAACCTACATTTTTGAACTACATTTTCCGAAAATATTCCTTCATTGTCTTTGCATCCATACATCGATCACCAGCTGAGTTCGTCGGGTAGGCCGCCTGGATACTCACCGGTGAGGCAGGCGGTGCAATGACCCATGGCCTTGCCTTTGCCCTTGCCATCTCCATCGCCCACATCGGCCGACTGCTGTTTCAGCTGCACAGCCTGCACCAGACCGGCGACACTCAGATAAGCCAAGCTGTCGGCGCCCACATGGCGGGCCAGTTGATCGGCATTCAGCTTGTTGGCAATCAGCTCCTCGCGCGTGGGTATATTGATGCCCATGTAGCAGGGATATTGCAGTGGGGGGCTGGCAATGCGAATGTGTACCTCGCGGGCCCCAGCGTCGCGCAGCAACTTGATAATCGGCCCAATGGTGTTGCCCCTCACAATGGAGTCGTCGATGAGGACCAGGCGCTTTCCGTCCACATTCTCCGACAGAGCACCGAATTTCTTGGCCACTCCCAGCTGGCGAAGTCGTGTGGAGGGCTGAATAAAGGTGCGTCCCACATATCGATTCCTGCAAAGCACTTCGGCAAACTCCAGTCCAGATTCGCGGGCATAGCCATGGGACGCCGCTGTGCCAGACTCTGGCACCGAGCTCACAATATCCGCCTCGACGGGAGCCTCGCGCCACAGCTGCCGTCCGCACTGCATGCGCACAGAGTATACCATCTGGCCCTCGAAGATGCTGTCTCCGCGGGCAAAGTAGACGTACTCGAAGATGCAGAATGCCATGCGCTTGAAGTCCGGACGCTCGACAATGTCCACAGTGCGGTAGCCGCTGCGTGTCAGCTCCACGATCTCGCCGGGCTCCACTTCGCGCACATAGCGTGCTCCGATCGAGAGGAAGCCGCAACTTTCGCTCGACACCACCCAGCCATCGGCCGGGGTCTCCGAGCTGTTGCCGTGACCTGCATTGATGGGCACAATCTTTCCAATACACAGAGGCCGATTGCCATAGGTGTCGCGCACCGCGTAGATCTTGTCCTTAAGCATGATGACCAGCGAGTAGGAGAGTGGAGCCAGCATCATGAAGTGCCTGATTCTGGCCGGCCAGTTGGGGCCGTCCAGCTCGGACACATCCTCGGGTGCACAGCACAGCGACTGGGCAATCAGCTCGCTGTCGCTGTGGGTGGAAAGACCCACACCACGGGCCAATACCTCGCGCCGCAGAGATTCGTTGTTGACCAGCTCACCGTTGTGAGCCAGTGCCATGGCACCATGGGCCGTGTGCACCACAAAGGGCTGGCAGTTGACCACCCCTGAGCCACCGGCGGTGGAGTAGCGAGTGTGCCCAATGCCCAAGTTGCCGCGCAGCTTCTTCATCGAGTCGTAGTTGAAGAGGGTGCTGATCATGCCCATTCCCTTGTGGACGTTGAAGTTTGTGGAGCTCTTTCCCTCGCTGGTGGCGATGCCAGCCGACTCCTGGCCGCGATGCTGCAACGCCACCAGGCCCAGACAAATCACGTGCGCAATGTCCATCTGCGTGGGCCAATCTCCGCAGGCAATGGCCCCAAACACTCCACATTCATGCGTCAAACCGGTTAGCTCCTTGCTCTCAGCAATGGACGTGGGCAGTGCAGTCAATGCCGAGGCAGCTTCCACTTGTTGCGCTGTTTCCACGCGCACATGTTGTTGCTGCTCTGGTGGCGTCGACATGTTGTTGCTGCCGCTGGCTACGAACGCAGATTGATATTATACTCAGTTGGTCAGTTGGATTCGACTGAAGCGACGAATGGTTTACCTGTTGATTTATGCAACGGTTTTATACACGAAAATTCTTCGCACGCTTCGCACGCGCACCTTATTTGTGGGTGTAGGGGGGTCCGATCAAGCGCAATATCGATAGGCTTTAACTATCGATACGCGACTTAAAACTTTCCGATCGGCTGAAAATTAATTCACTAAATAAATAAGGCAAAACTCGTATATAAATGGAATCAATTAATGAAAATTCAAGATAAGTAAATAGCTAAATTTACGCAGTGGACATTTTAGATATTAAGCGGTTTGTCATAAATGCGCTCCTATCGATAAAAGCACACGATATTTTATAAGAAAAGAAATTATTAATAAATTAATAAATTGGGGATGTTCATCCATTCAATTATGAAAATTAAAGTTAACGATTATAATTGAATTAATAACCGTAAAAGCAACTCATGTGTCAGCAGTTTTCTATTCCAAGGGCAGGTTGCAGTTTAATTTGGGATAAGGTTTAACATTTATATTTGTATTTGTTGTATAATTTATTTTCTTGTCATGATGAGCAAACACCCAACTTAAGTACCTGAATCGATATTCGAACTCTCTTATGTACATATTGCTAATTAAACGATAAGATACGCTCTGGAATAATTATTTACATTCACACTCGCTAGGGTTTTTGGCAAAGAACGTAGCCTCTTGTAGTTTCTTATTTTCCGGCGTGTCCAGGTGCGTTTTGCCTGCTCAATGTCCACCTTGATGGCGGTTATCAGTGCCTCCAGCGAGTCGAAGCTTTTCTCCGGTCGCAGATAGCCCACGATGCAGATCTTAAGTAACTGGCCATATAGATCACAGTTGAATTCATGCAGCATATGCGTCTCCACACTCTTCTCTGTGTTGTTGTAGAAGGGATTCCAACCGACACTGAGGACCATTTTGTGCACGGATCCGTTGTCCACATTCGCCCACCCGTAGTAGACGCCTGTGAGCAGGGATTCGGGAAGAGATTTTACCACCTCCAGCGGAAAGTTGGCTATAAATAAAATTGATGAGTGGTTTGGTTATCTATTGGAAACGACCTTCGCGGTCACAGTACAATTCCCACGAACCTGTCGGAATGCCCAGCTCTTTGGAGCCGCGGCCAAACCCCCTTACAATCTCTCCGCTGGCATAAAGAGGAAGTTGGTTCAGCATTTGGTTAATGTGGCCGTTGCTTGTCGTGTTGTGGTGACGCTTAAAAGTCTTCCTAGTTCTAGACAAATTTCTGGCCGAGCTGCGGTTGAGCAAAATGCAATTGCTTATTGTTGGCTTCCACTGGGTGTGGATCACGTTACAGGAAAATTTATTCAGACCAGCAAAATAATAAGACATTGATCACTGTATCGTTCGCTTTGATTGCCGCAGCGCCACTCGCATAACAACTAATATAATTAATTATTATAAAGCTAGTTTTTCAACGAACCCAATCAGCTGACAGCCCTGGTGCTGCCAACCTGTGTTGTGTTTGTTTGGAAAGTGCGCGTGAATTTAAAACTGCAGAATAAAACCATTGAAAAAATACCAAGAGCTTGACAGAAATGTTGACTAGCTTTACCATATTACAATAATTAATAAGTGGTTTTTATTACTCTTTACTTTTAAAGGTTATATTTTATTTGTGAAATTTAATTGCGTCAGATTCGCACTCCTAAACACTTCAAAGTACACCTGGCACACTTGGATCAATCACACTTCGATCCGTCAATCTAGTAAAGTTGCGCTGCGTTTGCTTTAATATTATATTCAGGCACTCATTTATTTTGACTAAATATTTTCGAAGTAATTTGTGACCAAAGCCACTAACATTATAGTATAGTAGATTCTTCTTTTGGTACAAGCGAAACGTCACCTCTCAATGTGCGTCTCGGAGTCCCAGGCCTCTGCTTTGTTTGATTACAAAATGAAATCCGTTCCACCGGGGCAGAAATGCAATAAACATCTCCTTATAAATTGATCAAATGAGTACCGATTATAAGATTAATAAATTATTATATCAATATAATCAGTTTTCGTTCGACTGCATAAATAAGTTTTGAATCGTCTCCATTTAATACCCATTTCTTGACCTTTTTGAGCACCTGAGTACTGGGCTGAACAAAAAACAGGGTTGATTTCTTATCGTTTGTATGGGAATATCGACCCTGATTCTGTAATTCGAAAATTTAGCGCATTTGAGTACTAGGCTTTAATTTGAAATCATTCCAATAAATTGAAATTATGAAAACTAGCTGATTTTGTGAATAATTAAATGATGATTCGAGTAAAATTACAGACTTTTTCTCTTTGCTAGTATGAACAGTCTTGAAGATCGATAGTATCGATAGTGAAGCGAAACAATCGAAGATCTGCTAATTTTTCAACCATCGATTCGATCGATGACGCTATTGATTTTTCTCTACTCGACGCGTTGTTTACCGCCAAAAACTTAACCAAAATGCTTATTAAGTGAACTTAATTTTTTAAATTTAAACTAAATTATTTACTTTAAAGCCAACTCAAAAGATGGAGAATATGTGCAGAGTATGTCTGGATAGCTCCGTGATAGTGGTCGACATATTTGCGGCAATACGCGATCCAAAAAGTGGACCCGAATTCGGAAAAAATCCCGCAGACTTGCTAAGCCAGTGTTCGCCCACATATTCTGTGGTGCGTGGCGACGATTTGCCGCAGTTTATTTGCCTCTCCTGCGTTGAAGCCGCCAAAAACGCATATCGTTTCAGGCTTAAATTGAACCAAAGCAAGGCCAACTATCGTCAGCTTATTTTAAAGAAATTGAAATGCTTGGCACCAACTAAAAGTGGTCTGGAAAATGTGTCGGAGCTCTCAATAGATGGCCATGATATTCAGAAAATTAAGCAAATGCCCGAGCTGGCTCAGATGGCAGAAGCGAATTTTCAGAATCAAATTTTAGAGGAGGATCACATACCCAATAATTTAGAACCGGAAAAAGCACAGAAGCCTTTTTACAAAGAGAGTTCTCCGGCTTTGATGGATCTACTAATGAGTTTGTCATCAGACTCTGAGAAGGCGGAAAGCGATACCGAGGCACCGAAACCTACCACACAGATCAAGTGCAGGTGGTGCGGAAAGCTAATCTCGCGCAATCAGGTTAAGTTTCATGAATTGTGAGTATTACGGAGCAGTGCTTAGGCATAAATTCTATTTGATATTGTCCATCAGGTGTTCCTGTGCCAAGCTGCCGTTGTTCGCCTGTAATGTTTGTGGCAAGGGATTCGGGACTGAATACCACCTAAATAAACACATGCTCAATCACAATAACAAGCAGACGTCGAAAAGGTAAGTCAATTGTCTTTTACATCGAACAAATGCTAATTTTCGTTAATTTTCGCATTCAAGAAGCAATGGAAAGCCTCCTGAAGGTAAAAGTTCGAGTTCACCCAAAAAGAAGCAACCAGAAGACCACTCAAATGATCGTGAGAGGAGCATTTCTCCCAGAAAAGGTCGTAGCACCGAAGAATTTCTATGTCCGGAATGCCATAAGAGTTTTGACTCAAAGGAAAAGCTGACATTTCACAGGGATATTATGTGCCATAAATGTCCCCATTGCTCACGCTTTTTGTCAAGCGATCGCAGTCTTAAGAGACATCTCAAGGAGAACTGTACAATGGCAGTCTTTGACTGCCGTCGTTGCCCACGCAAATTCATGCTAAAAGATGACTTGCTGGCGCACCAGAAAACTCACCACAGCAATAACGGTGGAGTTTTAAATTGCATGAAATGCCATGCAGAATTCAATGATATCGTTTATCTGCGGATCCACGATCGAGATCACCATCCAGATCAAGGGCAAGTTAAGCATAGCCAAGGAGATACAGGAGCTGCTTTGCATAGTAACAGGAAACGTCACATATCGGATCAGGGTCAAGAACATGGTCAACTGAAGTGTAGCCAAGGAGATACTGGCGCTACTCCCTGTAGTGCCGGGAAACGGATCATTTCGGAAAATGATCAACTGGGGTTTAGCCAAGAAGATGCAGGAGTTTCTGCCCGTGGTGCTAGGAAACAGTTTAGGCCAGAGCCAATTGCTTCGGCCTAGTCGCTCAAGGACTCCATCACTGCTAAAGAAGTAGTTTTTCCAATCGAATGAATTAAATATATCTTAAGTAACTTTTCAATCCCGCCAGGATGCAGAGCTGCGACGACACGGACACTGACACCGACACATCAATCGATACCGTTAGCCCACCCTTGGGAAAAGTACGCCTATCTGCTTGCATGTAGTTTCCTTTTCTTAACATTTTGATTTATCCTACACCAGAGAAGCGAGTTTTCCCTGCGAGGAGTGTGGTAAGAAATTTGCGACAAAAGCTAGCCTGCATAATCACACTCGTTTGCACGCTCGCCCCTACAAGTGCGAGCATTGCACGAAGAAGTTTACTCGCAAAAGTCAACTGGTTGAGCACAGTCGTCGTCACACGGGCGAACGTCCTTTCAAACACGAACGTTCCTACAAGTGCTCGGACTGCGGCAAGACATTTCGGACACAGCAAAGCTGTATTAGGCACGCTCTTGTTCACACGGTCGAACGTCCCTACTTATGCTTGATTTGCAACGCGCAATTTAAGGACGAGGCTTCGCGGAGGAGACACGCTCGTACGCACACTGGCGACCGTCCGTTCCAGTGCCCGTATTGCGACAAGAAATTTACGCGCAATGAATGTCTGGAAATACACAAGCGCATTCACACGGGCGAACGTCCCTTTGGGTGTACGCAGTGCGACAAAAAATTTTATCAAAAGTCAAACCTGGATGAACATATTCTAGATCATACTGGACAACGTCCCTACAACTGCTTGATTTGCAAGAAGGAATTCAAGGTTAAATCTAATCTGAACAGACATGCTCTTACGCATGCCGCCGAACGTCCTTACGGGTGCTACGAGTGCGACAGGAAATTTACATCCTATTCAAACCTGAAGAGGCACACTCTTACTCACACTGACACACGTCGTTACAAATGCACGCGCTGCGACAATAAATTTCAGCATAAGCGAGACCTGGATAAGCACTCCTTTGACGTTCACGATATAAGTCTTTACGAGTGCAAGCAGTGCAACACGAAATTTTTTCGCAAATGCGACCAGACGAGGCACTATCGTCTGCACAATAACAAGAATTATTTAAAGTGCGAGGATTGCGGCACACATTTTCAGAGCAGTAGTGACATGATTAACCACACTCGCTGCGATAAAGGGCCCAACACCTGCTTGCAATGCGGCATACAATTTAAGCAAAGCTGTTTGCTGAATCAGCATATTACTCGTACTCACGAAAGTATTCACGAAAGTCTTCCCGAGATGAAATTCAGTTCGAGTACGGATCTTGAGGAACATATGCACAAAAGAGCGGCGTCCGACAAGTCAAGCTTTACTAAAGATTATAAGCTGGAAAAGCGTTTGGTCGTACGTTTGACTCGTGTGAAATAGCCAATGAACTTCTAATTTTTTTTTTCTTTACGTTTTGCAGGAAAACCAGGACGATGAAAGCGATTAGATCCATATTTTGTTATTGACGTTAATGAATAACTCATTTTTTTCGTTTATATTTTTGATTTCTCTTAAAAGACTTGAAGCTGTTTCCTATTTTTGTTAACTATTCTATATTTTTTTGTTGTTATTTAAACGCTACAGCGAAATTGGTTGGTCGCAGACGATGAGTCCGCATTGACCAGGTACTGAAAATTTTGAACTCAAAAAAGAGTTGTTTGCCGAACGAACACCAGAAATATCGTTGTTAACTATTCATACATCATACATTATAATACTCATTTTGACATATTAAATAAATCCCTAATTTAGAATGACTGTTAAGTTGGGAAAACTTAAAGTGTATAGAAATTTTACTTTCAATTAATTATTAAATTTGAATTCATCGATAGGCACTCTGCTCTCGCGGCGTAGGACTGTATCGATGGACCATCGATAGCTTTTATATCAGCTGTAAAAGCATGATTATCTAAACATTTATTTTTTATTTCATGGTAAAATTTATAAAAATGAACGTGAGCAGGGCCATGAGTAAAAGATGGGCACAACAGTGCGTCTTCAATCGAATCGGTACGTATTCGTGAGTTTCCGGACGAAAAATGTACATCCAACTTATTTTTTCAGTCACATTTTCCACAAAACCCACGCAACACGCCGCCGCTGTCTCCGAGCCGGCAGCAGAACAGAAAACAGTTGCGACTCCTGCCGCCGCTACAGCTCAGCCAGCCACAACCACGCCCGCGCCCACAACGGCACGCAAGCCCATTGTACCTTCTAACTATAGGTTCATTTATCCCGAATTCCTGCCTGATCCCAAAGTGGAATGGCGGAACCCGATCCGTGAGAAGCTTGAACGCTTAGATATGCTAGACCGTCGTCGTCAAATTGATCTGCCAGAGTTCTATGTGGGCTCCATAATGGCGGTAACCAGCTCCGATCCCCATGCTGCGGGCAAGACCAGTCGCTTTGTCGGCATTTGTATCAATCGGGACCGCTGCGGTCTGCGCTCTCGATTCGTGCTGCGGAACGTGATTGATCATCAGGGTATGGAGGTGGTCTACGAGCTGTACGATCCCACCATCCAAAAGGTGGAAGTGCTGCGTCTCGAGAAGCGTCTGGACGACAACCTGTTCTACCTCCGCGACGCTCTGCCGGAGTACAGCACATTTGATGAAAACATGGAAGCCGAACACCTGGAGGAGGGTGCTCCAGTGCCGGTGAATGACATCAAAGTTGTCCTCCGCCCGCGACCCTGGCTGGAGCGTTGGGAGCGCCAAAACCTACTCGGTGTTGCAAATATTGATCAGTATATTAAGGACAAGCACCGCAAATCGGCGGAGAGAGTGCAAAAGCCTTGGGAGAAGTTCGATATGATGAAACAATATCGCTCCACCATACCCGAGGAAGAGCAGAAGGAGGTCTTTGCCGAGGTCCACACAGAACTGCACAGCATGGAGCTGCAGCGCAAACGCAATAAGCGAAAGCGCACCTTTGGGAAGCCCAAGCAGCTTGCATAAAACATTTGCATTTGTTATTCATAGTTTTACCCAAATAAACCTAAAACGTGTTGTTTGACTGAAGGACTATTATGAACTTTGGATAATGCTAGAACGTCTAGTTTATTAGTCATAATCGTAGAGGGGATGGTAGAGGTGCTTAGCAGCTAACAGCAGAATAAATTACAATGCACGTTGGGCGTTTAGTAAACGCGATACTTGTAGAAGTTGACAAAGGATATCGTGGCATTCCAGCCAATGATTGTAACGACCAGATACAACAGGAAAATAATGGGCAAAGCAATGAGTATGAGGCGGGTGTTCTTCAGATGGGGAATGCCTGCAAGAGAAACTCAAAATCAATATCCTGCATCCCAATATCCTGCATTTACTCACAGTTGTAGCCCAGGAAGGTGATATATACATAGTAGCTCATCCCTAAGAGCCAGAAAGTGTTGCCCAGAAACCGCGATATGAACCACGTGTGACTAATCAGCCAGTTGTAGAAGAAGAGCTGGATGCAGTGCAGCAGCATGAGGGGCGGAAAGAAGGCATTCAGGTGCACATCGAACGCGTAGCCCCATTCAATGTCTGGCTCCAAGCTGTTGGTGCGCAAAAAGCGATTTGTAATCGCCCAAAAAAATGATGCAATAATAACGCCAGCCAGAAGACAGTCCACGCCAATCACATAGAAGATGAAGCCGATGCTCTGCCAGAATCTCAGGCCCAAGACATAGGCAAATCCCAGAGACGTCACTGCAGATAACAGCAGATAAATTAGCACACAGAATGGTGGGGAGACGATGACGAAGACGACGAGTGGGTGGGACGACACTTACCACATAGACAAACAATCAAGAGCACCAGAAATGCCGGATCGTCTCGGGCGAACTGTGATTTGGTTTGTTTTCTGTAGTTAAAGTTCCTATACACCTTCTGGGGTGCTATTAGCAGATAGATCATTTGCCACAGTGCAAATTCGAAGTCCATTTGATTGAATTTCAGCAGACGTCGCAGATATTTGTAGCTCTTTGTGGTCGCAGACAGGCAATCCTTCCGATGGTTCACTGGGGGTGGCAGGTGCGAGGTGAGCCGCGAGGCGCTCGAGTAGCCCGACACCACGGATGGCGTCGGCGACGTTGTGTACTTAACGTGGCTATATTGGCTCATTTTTGTTTTGTTTTTTTTTTGAGGTTTTATGTGACCGCTCTACCCTTGGGTAGAGGGGATTATTTGACCGCCCGCCTTTACAAGGAGGAAATCGCCACGTCGAGAAATGTAACTTGTTACAGTTTTACTACAATTTTGTCGATGAACTCGATTTATGTTTGGTACGAGCTAATTTGTTCTTTTTCGAAGAATTATTATTATATTTCTTAGCGATGGATAGTTTTGTGTTGGTAAAATTAAAAAATTATATGCGATGCGCTATCGATAGTATCGCAAGTATCACAAATGTTACTTGCGACTACGTGCATTTTGGCAAGTGTGTGCCTTTCAAAGCAGTATGTTGCCACTCCATGTGGAAAAAATAACGACAACAACGAGATGGGCGACAATCGACCATACCACACGATAGTTACGAAACAGGCTGACAATATTAGGGGTGAGAGCGTGGTGACGGTTAAAAATTTAAAATTTTTTCAAATTCCCTTCACAAAGGAAAAGAGTTTTCAAATTCCCTTAACAAAGCAAAACAGCTTTCATGGTACGCAATTTGTACAAAAAACTAAGGTGTCGACAACAGGTAAATACGTCACAAAAATTCCAGTGGCGCCAGGTCCATTACACGGCGATTTCATCCCCGTGATGGAAATTCTCCAAGGAAATCCTCTCCTGTGTCTAAACGGTCAGGGAAATCCTCTCTGCCAGAAGCTCTCGCATGCACTATTAGGGATCCTCTCAACAGGTGCGAAAAAAAGGTGGGAGCTTTGAAAAGTTCGTCCTTTTTTACCTGCTTGCCATACCTTGATTTCAAATGCCAAGAGAGGATTAGGTCAGCAGAGAGAGCAAGATATTTTCTTCTCTCTCCTCATTTTTGCGTCTCAATTTGAGCACAGAAATCCCACAAATAATATACGTTCACACTTACAAAAACAAGCACTATTCTTCGATTTTGATGTTCCGTTTAATATTACCAGCTAGTTAGGATAAGATCTCATTTTAAAAATATTCCGTAATATACCCAAGTCTTAAATGATGCTGATTTTCTATTTGATATTACCAGCTTTCAAAGATTTTAACACAAAAATCTCTCTATTATATTAGAACCCCAGAACTCAAATGGTGAATTTTGTGTGATAGGCTGAATTTTGAATACCTAGTTCATGTAACTATCAACAGAGGGCGCTGCCATGGCATTGAGACTAGTGCTGGTAAACGCCAATGAACTCGTACTTAACAGTCGGTAACACAGTTCAATTCAAATATTAATTGTCCTCGTCTACAATCACTAGCTTCGCTTTGTTATTAGCAATTTACTAAGGACTTGTAATTATAATTATTTATAATGCAAATGTAATCCAATTTATCAAACAAACTCCTTCCATAATACAGTTTTATGGTCATAATTTAGGGATTACATACATGTATGCATGTATTTATGTATGTACGTGCAGAAATTTGGATCGCACAATCAAAAGCGAAAAATGTAAACCCAGCAAAACATACGTTAAACACCCACAATTGCTGGGCAGTTCAATGGAATCGGTCAGTTTCAGCTGCCGAGCAACAATTAAGGCATCATTCAGTGTACATGGACCCAAACCCAATGATCAACGATCAACGATCAACGGTCAGCGATCACCGGGCTGGTCCTAGGGGCGATTTATGGCACGGTCTCCAAGCAATTGCTCGGATAGGGACGAAAAACAATCTTTATCACATTTATTGCAATGCCCTTTGCCTTTTGTCAACGATGGCAGCGGCCCAAAGACAATGGCAAGCGGGTGCCAAAGGAGAGCGGCGAGCAGAAAAGGTCAAACAATGACCCTTCCCAAGGAAGCGGCCGAACAAAAGCGCAACCAGAGCGCGCGCACGAACTCTCTCTCTCTCTCTCTCTCTCTCTCTCTCTCTCCTGCCACCCGACATTGAGGTTGTCTTAGAGGTCAAGTTTGACCTTACTTAGAGGCAACCCCTATCGATGTTCAGAGATCCCAGAGATCCACTCAATTTTTGTGTATTCTCAGGGGTAGATTTCTCTCAGACAGAGAGCGCGAGTGATCTCAGTGAGCGGCTCTCTCTCCCGCAGTTTTGGTGCTGGTTGAGTGAAACTCTCGGGCGATTGGGCCATCCCATCGATCCTTGTCCACGCAGGACACTTCCGGATGGCATTCAATTGTAATTCTGCAACAATCGCGCTTTTCTCTCTTTGTCACAGTTTGTGTCTGTTATTGGTTTTTTAGCTCATGTTACCTTCATTGTTAGCCCTGAAATACTTCCAAGATAAATGGCCAAAAATTGGCCGGATAGCCAGCATTCAGCATCCAAAAAGCAACAGCAGCAGCAGCAGAGCAGCCGTTGGCTGTCTGACAGTTTTTGGCGCCCATAAAAATTAAATGAAAATTAAGCGCAAACATGAGAATTCTGTCACATAAATTGCGCCAGTCCCCTACACCCTCGCAGACCATTTCTATCCCTTGGAACCTGCACCTTGCCTCTCAACTATTTTTAGTCCTTCGGGCAGCTGTTGCTTCCACTTCACTCGCCTCGACTCCACGTCTCGTTGTTACACAAAAATTAGTCCATCTGCAGGGCAGAGAGTTATGCGTTGTAGGACGCTGCTGAGGTTGCTGCTTGATTAACACATGTCCTGCCCCATGCGGGCGTATCCCTGGCGTATCCGAACAAGCACTTCTCTGCTCCTTCACATGGCACGCAGGCGCAGTAGCTGGCAATCGATGTGTTCGTGCTCAGTTTGTTGATGCTCTTAACTCATTCATTACGAATTGGAGGTGTTAAATATGCCACATGCATCATGTTGCGGCTGCTGCAGAAGTTTCAGATGCCACTGCTGGGAACAGTGCACAAGGAAAAGGTTTAAGGGAAGGATTCAACCTGGAGATCACATGTGGGAGAGTGACTTAAGGCGGTATCATTGAAGCTACTAAGAAATGTGTGCACTTCCAAGTCTTTGCCTGCTTTATTCAACTTTGAACTTGATTTGGGCAGTTGTCGATCCCTTGATAATTCATCAGAATGTTATATATTGTGTTCTTAACTCTCCTGTAACCCAAAGCATAGACAGGATTTACCACACTCTACAAATGGCAAACAATTTCTCTGTTTAAAACCTACCTAAGCTCTTTCCAGACTCTCTTCCCATACAAATTCAAAATAAATCACTTCGATTTCCCGCTTTCTTTTCCTTCCCATTAGTTCAGCTTTTCTTCGCTTTCCATTCAACCACTAAAAAACTATCAATTCTTTATGCCAAATCATGAATCACTTCAATATTTTGTCAAACAAACTGCGGGAATCTCCCTGGCATTGCAGCCACAAAGAAGCATCAAAGATTAATCGTGCGTCCATAGAGAGAGAATGCCACAAGATTGTGATCGTGTAACATGGAGAAATCATGGGAATAACAATAAATACAAAACACTGAATCAATCATAAGACGCGAAAATCCTTAAGGATATCAAACAATAGCTCTGAACACGAACCAAAGAGCGAGGGTCTCGACCCTCGTGAGGCAATGTTGCGCGTGCGCAGCGCACGCTCCCGTTAAATGTTTACGCTATTACGATCCTTGAGGAGCAGGGTGCAAGGAGCAAGGAGCAAGGAGCCAAGGAGCAGGCAAGGAAATGAGCCTATTATGGGCGACCCTCCGACCCCCGACCCCCGACCCCTGAGACTGGCACTGCGACCCCGGAAACACACAAATCTTACGCGCCAATGTCGCGTCTCCGAACACGCGACATTTACATTCCGAAAAGGCGACCCTCGTGGACCTCTTGCCTTTTCATGCGCTTTAGGGGTGTCTCACAAATGATTTTCTTATGTCTGCTCCTCTGGGATTTTGGAATTTGTGTTTGCTTTTCCCGGGAAATGGGACTTCTTCCCATTCAAATGAGTTGAGCGAAGGAGCAGCTCCTTCTTTGGCGACGATATTTAGTGTGATCTTTAGCAGATCTTTGACATCTGCCCCTGGCTCTGGCTGGGCTCCCCGCTCTCACAGCGTCATGGAGTTATGCCCTAATTTCTGGTAGTTCTTGGGTAATTTTTCAAGTTATGAAAATTTGTTGCGCTCCAAAATGAATGCTGCTACCATTCGTGATGCTACGGGGGGTCCTTCACTGCTTCAACAGCTGACAAAAATGAATCGTAGAAAGTCTCCAATCTATGGCTAAGTGTCAGCTCAGATTTAACGCCAATTGAGGGGGCATAAAGAAAGTACTTTCCAGAAGAAGGCACAATCAAAGCTGGCCCATCGGCTGAATGGACTCTCATTTCACGGCTGTCCGCTTAGGACCAACTCTCACGGCAGAGAACGCTCCAATTAGCCCAGATAAAAAACTTCACTTCTACTAATCCCTTCAGCGTGTGATTGGCCTCAGACGAAGGCAAAGATCGTCATCGGCCATCGGCCATCGGCCATCAATGGATGAATGGCATACAGATTTAGATCGCCAACAATATGAAAATGTCACGCTTATCGGGGCAGAAGAGGAAACCTGAATGTCGCTCGTATCGGCACAAGGATCAGGTCTTCATCGTCCCTCATCTGTTGTGCGGTTTGGCGGCAGAAAGGAAGTCGAGACCACTGGGCCTCGCCTTTGGCAGTGCCACTGCCGAGGTCCAACTTTGTCCTCGTCATCATCATTGTCGCCTTTGGTTGTTTTTCTAGCCGTCCATCAGCTGAAGCTGAAGCTGAACCAAAACCGGATGGAAGCGGAATATAATAACAATATATGAACATGTATCCTGTGCAGAGGATATTGCCACGCTGCCGCATACAAATCCTATTCGAAAAAGAGAGAGAGAGAGAGAGAGATTTGCCACTGCCCTGAAATGAGATGCAGGCGTTGCTCCCACTCCAAGCAGCGCTCATCCACCTTTTCCTACTTTTCCTGCTATGGTACGGCACTCCCACTCCGAGTGCCAGGACCCGTGCCTCGTCCTGGCGGCCCATTGTGCGCACAGCCGTTATTTGAATGACATTTGAATTTGGGCATTTCTGTGTCCTTCAGCCGTTCGCTTGTTGGATTTCAATTGTTGGCATCTCTCACTCTCTCTCTCTCTGTCTGGCACTCATTCTGTGGCAATCGACAGGACATGCGATCGGGATCAGCATTTGATGTGATGAATTCATTATAAAGACAAAGGCAGCAGCAGCAGCAGCAGCAGTAACAGCAGATGGATGGCAGAGTTCAAGGAAATGTCATGGAAATTGCTGGAGAAGCGGGAGGTTGGTCTTAACAATATTAAAATATTTTAGGAAATTCAGGAGAGTCCCTGAAGAAGTTTTAACGATTCACCAGCCTGATCTACCATGAAAATATGAAACTCCTAATCAATGGAACAATTAATAAACTAATCAGCACTCATTCTCCCACAACCCTCTAGAGCCCATAAAGGCAATCCATAAAAAAGCCATCATGCCCTTCAAAAATATCCGATCATGCCACGCCCATTCCCCTTCCCTTTCCCTTTCCCTTTCCCTGCGCTACCCTCAAAAGGTCAATTGCATAATCGTGCCAGCCAGCGGATACACCAATTATGTACCATTTTCGTATTTTTTACCCTCCCCAACTATAAAAAAAACACACCCCACACGCACGCGGTATGTAAAAAAAAGTGCCCTCCTATTAAGTGGCGCTAAAAATCAAATTAGGGGTGTTTATCCCAGCGACGACTCCTCGATTACAACATCATCTAAAAAGTGTATATCGAGGGGCATGCAACAGGCAGTCAAAAGACAAAGGATCGGAGAAAGGGAGCGGATGCGGATCTAGAGGGGAACAAAAAAACAAAAAAACGGAAGCACTTTTTATGAAGTGTTGCCTTTTTATTGGTGGTTAATTTCCAGAGCTGCATACTCGAGTGTTTGACGAGGGTAGCACGATCATGCAGCATGATGATGCAACAGGCGGGTGAGATAAAACGACACGAGATACAAAGGAGTAAAAGGGTTCCCTTCCGATTCGGGGATGCGGCAAGAATCGGTTTATATTTAGAGGCGAAATGTGTTGAAAGGGTAGAAAGTGTTGGATGCTGGGAAAACGTGCCTCATCTCCGGCTTCTTTTTCAAGTTCAATGACAAAGATCTTGTGGTGCCACACGCCCAAAAACCATCTAATCCCTTGGCGTTGATTGGCCCCCGCTGCCATCAGACAGGGGTATCCAAAAATAAATGAAAACAATCAAATGGGGGACAGCGCATTGCCATAAGTTCATTTTGTTTTTATTAGGCGCTGTAAATTGTAGTTGAAAACGCAGGGCATCTGGAGAGGGAGCATCTGAAGTGTGTGTGGAGTGTGGAGTGGAGTGTGTGTGGCACCAACAAAACTCTTACGAAGTGTGACTGAAGACAGGGGGAAAAAATGGAGTCTCAGACAGCCGAAAAAAGGGTGAGTACTGACTCCAAAATGGCTGCAGAGACTCCGAGCAAAAAGTTCATTGAAACTAAGGAGAAAGCAAGATGCTTTGCTTTAGCTAGTGAAAGGGAAAAGTTTTTGTGTCTACAAGGTCATGTTGGATAAACTTTTGAGTGGCTTATTAAATAAAAGGCAGTCAAAGAATGTTCTTCCATGAACATTTCCGAGTTGTACAAAGTGTAACTTCCTCAGATTTCTATCATAAATACTTAGCCCTATTTTATTAGCATTTTGCTCTACAACTTTAGGCAATATTTCTATATTCTTCATATCGAAAACCCAGCTGCTCCAATTAGCAACATTTACTTTAGATAAAAGTAACCACCGAAAGGGAAACAGTACTAGATATATTGAAAAATAAAAGGGTTCTCCCTTGCATGCGAAAATTCAACACCTTTATTCAGATTGCCAAGCCAAGTCCTTCCACACCCTTGGCAGAGTTTGCTAAAATATTCCAGAGAAAACCCAGTGAGGGGAAGGCAGAGAAGCATAGAGTGAAACCTATTGACTGTTTGTCCCCCTATTGTCAACCGCAATGACCAGCTGAAAAATGCAATTTAACCCTTGGCAAATCGAGGCAGGAATGCAGAAATTTATGCACTTCACTTTCGGGAAAATGTGAAATTATTGATGGATGAGCAGGTGGGAAAACTCAAAGGGAAAGGGAGGAAAGGCTTGGCTTCGGAGCAGCTGAAAGTGCGAGTGAATCATGCAATTGCCAGATGTCATACAGCGAGGGGACACAAGCCAAATTATGGGAGTGGAATCGAACTTGATTTAACTGAAACTGGAGACACCATATCCGCCCATCAACCACGTATGAATCTGCACAATCCGCAATCCGATGACAACTTGGACAACTCCAAAGTATCGGTTGACACCTGTAGACGACCACGGATACACCTCCATCAACATTTACTCCCTGAGTTACTGATACTTCATCTTCATCCTCCTCCGAGGGACTCTCTAATTGCTCACATTACAACGCTCTCTCCCCACAGCTGACATTTGCACTTCGAACCTTTCCACAAAAGACCAATAAGTCGATTTATCCCAAAAAGAAACCAACAGCAAAAAAACACAAACGAAATTCCTTTCTATAGAAAAAACACATGTTGCTAAAAAAAAGTATCTTTTACACGAAGGAAAACCTTGCCCTTACCTGTTTTTTATTCACATGTCGAAGGCATCCATATCCATCCCACCCTCCCTTAGGCGATATATCGATCCATTGAAAATATTTGCCAAATGTTTCTCTGGATTCTTTTTTCATTTTAGTTTTTCTTTTTTTCCGTTTTTGCAACCCCTCTTACAGCGGGGTAGTTGCAATTCCCTTACCCACCCCATCGGATGCCCGTATCAAACATTTTTGGGTTGTTTTTCCTTTCAATTTTTCGCTACGTTTTTTCATTATTTCTGTTTGTATTTTTTGTGTGAGATCTTTTTATTGGTTGCAATATCGTTTTTTGCATGCAATTTCCTGGAAATCATTTGGATTGTGTAATAGGCGTTGATTTGACTTTTTGACTGGATTTTGATTGGTTTTTATTGGTGTTTTTTTTAGGGAGGAATTAGGGGAAGAGAGTTCGCGATTGATAGGATAATGTGGGAACCTTTGCGGCTAACTTTGAATGGGATTTATAGGCAAATGAGTTTTATTTTAAGGAGATCTTAAAACTTGATCTTTGGAGTAGGCTAATGCCCTCCATCCAGCTCGATGCTGTGTCCCACACTGCCTCAACTCCTACTACTCCTTTCATTCCCTGTCTCTCAGGCTTCTTTGATTACTCTATTGGACATTCTGTTCGTATATTGGCATCTGGTGTCGCCCCGAACCGAAGGCAAACATAAGGAAAAGGCTGGAGTACGCAGTATCCATGTGGAATCTCGCATTCAATCGACTAACCCACACAAAAATTTGTATTGTTTGTAGCAAACTGACCAAAGGAAACGCAGCAAACGGCGGCTGGCTGAGGTCCGCATCCAGTGCAAATATACAGAACGGGAAATAGAGGAGGACTCTGCCAGGACGACACGCGTATATCTGTGCAACCCCCACACACACACACACACACACATAGAGCAGAGGCACACGCTGCTTGTGTCCTGTAGTATATCCACTTCCTTTTTTTCTCTCTCTGTGTGTCTCGCCATAACGGATGCTGGACATTATCGATGGCACAGGACTGGGCATAGGGCATCGGAGTCGTGCGTCCTCTTCTCTTGCATATATTTTTAACCTTTTGTTGTTTTTCGTTAACTAAAGTGCCATCAGGGGCAGATGTTTTTTCCATACCAGTCAGCGGTTCTCCTCTCTATGATTTCTTCTTTTTTCTTTGTGGATATACAAAGAGTGGACGCCTGATGGACGCAGCTCTGTTTGTGGAACTGTAAAAATTGTATCTGCTGTCTGCTGTCGCGAGTTTTCTTGGGCCAGGCCTTTTGTTTATTTCCCTAGTGGGACTAGTGGGTTCTTTTATGTCTTTTATGGATCCCCAGCAGTAGCAGCAGAACCACCATACACAATTCATTTATCTATCCATGACTTTAATTCCATGCACTTTTGCATATTCATCATTTGAATGCGTTTGCAATTAGTTTTGGTTTTTGGAAAATTTACATAGCATTTTGTGGTCGATGGAGGTTCATCCACGCTGGGCAGCCATTCATGGATATTCCATAGAATGGTTGGGTTTTTGTGTATCAGTTTGGTTTTGGTGTAAAATGCACAACTAGAGCTAAATGCAGATTTGATTTGGTTTCATATTTAGTCATAGTTTTTGGAACGGGTGGGTATACCGGAGAGAGATGGCAGCTTTGATATTTTCATTGTTGTTATAAATACTTGCTTGCATTTCTATAGTTTGAATATTTCTCGTGGGTTTTGAATTTCTGCCTTAGAATAATCTAGAAATTATTTTGAACAATTTTTCCTGAAGCAGCCTCTAGCTACGTTTGCTTTGAAAAAAACATTCCGATTCTTATTTTTTAACAGTGAATCAATTGGATATACTCCCAAATCCTTTTCTACCCATTTCAGTCGATTTTTTAACACACAACATGTGCATCTATTTATCCCAAAATATTATTCAAACGCGTCTAACAAGATCTATGGCCATTAGAGAGCCTGAGCCCATAATTCAGTCAAATGCCAAAACTCAACTGGTCAGCAAAAGATCCTTCAGCCGCTTGTTAACAGCAGCGGCAGTGGCAGCGGCAGCGGTGACCACTTAAGGATTCGCTACACCCACCTTAATCCCACAGAAAGGACTGGCGGACCTCGGACACTCTGGTCAGCTGTTGGACGGATCGTAAGGAACTCTTTTGGACGGCACTCTCCCTTTCTGCGCTGCTGCATTTCCAGGGAAAAACTGTTTACAGAAATAAATAATCGACTGTTCAACAAATCCTTGAGGTGGGATCACACATGACGTCACGCTTGAGATGTCCGAGGAAAGGGAAACGACGAATGGATAATTAACCCACACACACAGATGCTGGTGTGGTCCCTCTGTCGATCCTAACACGATCCTGAAACGAACCCATAACGATCCTCCAACTCTGGCAATTTTCATAATTAAAATGCGTAAAGTTGTGGAAAAAAGGAATGGAGAATTTTGAGGATGGAGAGAGATGTGGGCGCCGGGAGAAAATTACTGATGCAATCAACAGCTCATCGAGAGGCGGCGGCTGTTCACTAAGGGAAGGAGGGGTCCCTCGATAAGGAGTGTGAGTAGAGAGTTCTCTGGTTAAAGAGTGTACGCAGAGTTCTCTGGGTAATAATGGGGTGTGAGGGTGGTTTGCTAATCATCACCCAACCCAACCCAACCCCCAGCAGCGCGTTTCAATCAACTAAACACCCAACCCAGCCGGCCCTCACATGCATGCCTTTTTCGTGTACAACTTTTGGGAAAAACGAGAGTGAAAAACCTTGTAAACCCCTTTCCACATTTCCCCTCTCTCTCTCCCTCTCTGGAGGATATTTTTGGTGTGTGTTATTTTTAGTTATGAAGCTAAAAATGGCGCACCACAAATCCTTATACCTATAGCCATACGAATCCGTAACAGAAACCATATTCAACCCCATCCCATAATCCATTTCAATATGGCGATGGTGTTGCTAGGGGGAGGGCTACATAAATACAGAATTTATGGCACTGTGGGAGATTTCTGTACAGCGATACCACGATATTAATAATACTTTTTCCTCACTGAGGTTTTTACAGAGGAGTGGTTGGATTACTGTTGGCTGTGGGGTGCCCACAAATGATGCATTATATTAGGTGAGAGCGTGCCAGACGCGTGTTCCCTGAGTCAATCACAGATTCTGGGAGCCTCTGTGATGCAGAGAACAGCTGCACAGGCGCAGAAACCAAAATTACACCTTTCAAATGGTCAGCAAGGGTCCAGCAATTGAAATATTTGAAGAACTCCCAGGGTACAAAGTGGCAGACTCCTCTTTCTGCTTCGTTTTTTGTAACTATTCCGCAAACAATGAGACAGCAGCAGCAGCAGGAACAAAAAAAAGAGAGAAGAAAATGCAACAGACAAAGCCACAAGCTGAGGATAAGAACCCGACAAACAAAACCAGAAACTAGGGATCGTTAAGGTCAGGTCAAACAATATGTTTGGACGGACCGGACCCTCTCTCTTTCATGATAAACATCTTTCGCTTGCTTCAGCCACAAGCCAAGCAAAAATATGAAGGAAACCCAGTGCCCAAAGGACAAAGGCCAACGTCCAAATTGCCAACTTAACTTTGCTCAAATGAGCAAAGGATGTTCGAAAAGTCTGTGATCGCAAAGGGATATATGCAAAATCTAATTTGCGATAAGATCTGACGCTAAACCCATCATCTTGGGAGAGGAAGATCCTTTGACTTTTAACTAAATTAATATTTGGCAGCACGTCTAAGACTGAAGTTTAATTTTTGTATGAGATCAGCCCTTAAACCTTTAGTTTTGTTAAAAATAGTACCCTGGATTTGAAGAAAACAAATTCCAACAGTGATTCCTATCTCTAAGTTCAAGGTAAAGCATTTTCCGATACGATCTGCTTTTTGCCATAGACCCAAAACCATCATGGAACAAATCATAGAATACCCAACTTTTATTAAAATTAATTTTCGGCCATAAATATCAATTATTATTTTTAATGATTGAAGTTTTAATGAGGAAAAACGGCATTTAAGTGAAATTTACATGGAAAGAATTTCTAGGGAGCGCATTCCGAACCAAAGAACCTATGAACCAATCAGAGGCCATCCCCAAAGAAAAACTATTTATATAAAATTGAGTGAAAACCCGAATGAACCAACAGAAAATTTCCCTCCAACATCCACGCGCCATTTGGTTGAAGTGCGCTCGACGCATGCGCGCCAACCCCAAGAGCGATCCCAAGTGATCGCAGACGATCCCAAGGCGATCTCAGATGATCGCATGCTGCATCATCTCTTGCATTGTGAAAGGCGTTGCCCTGCCGCCACTCCTCCCTGACAACTCCAACATGCGATGCTCGTGCTCATGAGTTTTTCATTATTATATAATTCTATCCCCCCACCATGCATATGCAATGCGAATTGTTCGTTTTCACGCAGAATGTCAATAATCCATCAAAAATTCTTAGGAAAGAAAGAGCGAACCCATGGCGATCCCTTGCCAGACCAATTTGTTTGGTTTCGCCCGCACACAAATTTCTCCTCTACATGAATATGTTTTTCTTTTCATTTAATAACTTGGGTATTTAGCAAATGATGGAGCAGTTTTTCCAATAGAAAATATGGAAACATCAATACACTTTTCCGCATTGTTGCTGCTTACCATTTCGAATGATAAATCATATGTCAGAGATCGCGTGTTGACAGTCAGGGAAACCATATGGTGGGTTGTGGGTTAACAGTTTTGAGAGTAAAGGATCATAATAATTGAAAAATATAGTTGAGGAAATACAGAAAGCTCATTATGGGCATTTTCAGTTCAAGAAGTCCTGAAATGTAAGAAGTAGTTTAATAAATACCAAAAACTTTTGTATAATATATTTTGTTTCTTTATTACACAATTACATAAAAACATTTCGTTGCGGAAACTTTGGACTTACAAATATCTATACTTAAAAAAGGAGTACGAGCACATTCCAAGGATTACACTGGGGGTGGACTAAAGTGTCGAAAGTCCTTTCTTTCGAGTAAAAACTATTTAATTTTGATTCGTTTGCTCAGCGGCCTCTTAAAATTCTCTAAATTTGTACTTCATTTTCATCGTTTCATTCGAAAATATTGTCATTTGTGCCGAAGTTGTGCAAAGACTCTAAACAATACTACAAGTTAAAAATTTAAAATAAAAAATGATGTGCAAAATTATATTGAATAAATTGTATTTATTTGGTTCGTTTTCGATTCGTGTTTTTTGAATTTCGACTAAAACAAAATACTGAGAGAGAGAATACCAGAGAAAGAGAGACGGGAAATCATTAAAAATTAAGATTAAATATTTATTTTTATAAAATATATTCATATATTTATTATAAACCTAAACATTATTACTCGTAATTTGACTTTGGACTTTTGACTTTTCTTACAAATAATTGTAGAGTTTTAGGCTTTTTGTTTCGATTTTTTTGGGATGATAATTTTTTAAACCTTTTTCAGGGTTTGTAGTCGTATATGAAAAATGGAAATCAGCGAAAGGCAGATAGATAGATAGATTCTAGATAGTTAGAGAGAGTTACGGATAGGTTCTACAGATAGATTCTAAACCTAATTCTACGATTTTTGAGGGTATGCATTATTTACAATTCTCGACAACAAAATTAATTGAAAACTTAATACTACGAATATGTACAATTCAGGACAACGATGATGGATAATTATATATATAAATAATAATAACAAGGGTTTTGGGTTGGTGTTTTCTTAGGAGTGCGCATTGCGGGCCATGTGAACGAAGAGGCCGACGGGTCCGTCGCACTTCTCGCCACACATGTTGCACTTGAACACATCGTCGCAGCTGTGATAGCCCATGTGGATGGTGTAGAGCACCGCATCCTTGAAGAAGATATCACAGTACTTGCACTCGTAGATGGCCCCTGCTGCTGCGGGTGTGGATGCCACAACGGGTGCCGCTGCTGCACTGTTGGAACTGCTGTTTCCATTGCTACTGGCACTGGCATTGGAGCTATTCCCCGAGCTGGAGGCCGTCGAACTGGCACTCGTATTGGCCTGAGGTACATGCGCAGTCTCCATCGACTCATCCGCAGAGCTGGCGCCCGAACAATGCTCTTCGGGCAGCTGTTTGCGTCCTGCTATGGGCGATGATGCAGTGGGCATTACCTTGACGTGCTCAGGAGAGCTCAAAGCCGCAGATTTCAGTTGCAGGAGCGTGTCCAGCTTCAGTACACGACCCTTGCGACGTGAGGCATTCGAGCTGCTCATCAGAGGAGTGGCTTCCTCCTCGTGCTTCAGATTCATCACCATCGCCAGGGGTTTCTGCTGCTGTTGCTGCTGTTGCTGCTCATCATCTTTCACTGGTGTTCCCTGGGACAGATCCATGGCAGAATCCACCGACTTGCGCTCGTACTCATCATCCTGCTCCTCATCCTCATTGTCGCTGTGCTGCGACTGCGAGTGGTGCTGTTGCTGCTGCTGCTGTTGGAGTTGCTCTCGCATTCGTGGGGAAAGTTGTGCCAAAACTGCGGCCTGCTGCTGTGCGGCCAACATCTGAAGATTGAGATTCCAGTACGGGAAGAAGGCCATGTTGCGATTCTGCTGCAGGAGACTGGCCAGCGGTGGCAGAAGATTTGCAGGCGACTGCTGCTGCTGCTGCTGCTGTTGCTGTTGCTGTTGCTGCTGCTGCTGCTGTTGCTGCTGTTGTTGGTGTTGCTGCTGGTCCACTTTGCTGCTGCTGCTTGCCACACTCTTGGCAGGAGAGGCGGGCATTACAGGCGAGGGAGCTGCCACTGAAGTGGTGAATCCTTGGAGAGCGGCACTCAACTGCGAGGTGACTGCTGCTACTGGTGGCTGCTGCTGTTGCTGCTGTGGCGCCACAGCTGCCACATTGCTCTTTCGACTGCTGCTGCTGTGGCTGGTGCCACTGCTGCTGCTTCTGTCAGTGCCACCATTCTTGCTCTTGGGACCACGTCTCGTGCCATAGACATCGATCACCAGCGAAGGATTGGGTGTGCCATCCTCATCCAACACCATGCCAGGCTTGTGGCCATACTTCCTCAGATGCAGCTTGAAGCTGTGGCAGTATTTGGTGGCATAATCACAGTCCGCACAACGATACTGGTACACGGATGAATGCGACTTGCGGTGGGAGTTGAGCATGGATTTGTTGACGCACGTGTAGGAGCACTTGTCGCACTGGAAGGGCTTCTGGTTCTTGTGCTTCCGGATGTGATACTCCAGATGATGCTTGAATTCCGTCACAAAGGGACACTTGGGGCACTGAAGGATCTTGTCGGGTTTCATGTGGGTCCGGGTGTGCGCCCAAAAGTCCACCTTTGTGATGGCCACCACACCGCATGTCTTGCACTTGTAGTTCTTCATCTTTCCATGCGAATTGTAGATGGGCATTCGAATGTTCTGATCATCATCCTCGGACTCTGCCATATACTTCATATCCTCGCTCGAGTTGGACATCTGATCGTGCTCCTTTTCGTGGTGTAGCAGCTCCTTCTCAATGGATTTCGCTGGGGACTTTGGTGGCGTCACATCCATGGGAGGGGTCAATGCCTGCAGTTTCTCACCCACTTGGGTGGGTGCCACCACCTGTGTTGCTGTTGGCGTTGGCTGTGGACTGGGACGTCCCAGATTTCCGGCATAGAAATGCTGCATGGGATTGGGCAATCCTGGCGGTGTCAACGGATTGAATCCGCCTAATCCCAAGTGATGATGGTGGTGGTGTGCCTGCTGCTGCTGTTGCTGAGCTGCCTGAAAGTGCTGCTGGTATTGCTGCTGTTGCAACAACTGTTGCTGCAACGTCACATCAAAGTGTTGCAGACTATTCTGATCATTCTGGCTCGGAGATGGTGTCATTGCTGCCCCGCACAGGGTATCCATGGGCTGTTGTTGCAACTGTTGCTGATGCTGTTGCTGCTGCTGCTTGAGGTACTGCTCCAAGTGATTCCCCGGCGATGGCAGTGGCGACTGCCTCGGGCTGGGGCTGCCACTTGCCACACTGTTGCCGCTGGTCAATCCCGGCTCCTGCTTAATGTTTGCCGCAAACATGCTGCTGTACCATGGATTATGCTGCTCGTAGCTGGCGGCCGGAGTGGTCTCCCAGTTCTGCATCTTGGCGGCAGGGCTCAAAGGCTTCAAAGGCTAAAAGAGAGGAACAAAAGAGAGAGGGGATGGTTAGTGGTTGTTGCGCCTGCGTCAGGTTTTTATTTCCCTTTTTTCTACATTTCTTTTTTCTTCTTTTTTTGTGCGATTTTTACGAGAGAGAGCCACCCCTAAAGCATGGCTCTAGAAGGGAGTACGAATGGGAGGAGGAGGGTGGCTTTTTTGAGTGATTTTTCCACAACAAAATGGTCGCAGTATGGGACACAAATGGTGGCAACAAATATCCATGGGTTGAGGCTTCCACCTACCGTTTTTGTAGCCGCTTTTTCTCGTTCTCGTTCTTTCGCTCTCGAAGATTAATCCAAATATTTCGTAAATTTAAATATATATTTTCCAAAAAGAATCGAACGAATGTTGATGTTGCGTGTGCGTTGTGTCGCTTGTGACTGAATGTGCAACTGAAACTGGCATTGGCTTATATCTGCCTCAGGTAGTGGCTGTGCGGCAGGACGCACGCGTCATGGGATTAGAGCGAGATGAAAAGTCAGGTACAGGTCGCGAGTCGCGAATCCTGCCGCGAATCCTCATGGCTTGATCCATTGTTGGATTAGAGCACACAACAAAATTGTTGCAAAAGACAGAAAAATCACGACACTTGGATTTGGATTTGTATTGGGATGATCCGGGAGCTTAGCGGACTGGCTATCCAGATTATGAGGCAAACGCGAAGCGAAACGAATTTTCCCCGTGGCATTTTCAACGCGGGGATTAAACCTAGCAGAAGTAGGAGGTGTCCTACGGCTTTTCTTTAATATAATAAAAAGTAACAAAGGATTTAACTAAATTAAAGGACTAATTCCCCAGAGAGAAAGAGTGTGTGATATACCTAAGGGATTCTACGGAGAATAAGAAGTACAGCTGTTGGGATTCTATTTTTTGTTTGAATGGCAAGTGGCAACAATTTCTCTCCCACAATTTCTATACACTTTCCATACATTATTTCTTTATTACAGCTCATATATTGTTCAATATATTGGTTTATTTTTGGTATTCTTTGCTTCTGTAAAGGATTATATATAGACAATATATGGAATGTGTAGTTGGCTAATTATATTTCTTTTAAATATTTTTCACTCTTTTGCAGAACCTATGGAACATTTGTTAAGAAACCAAAACCCAAAAAGTTCCCATTTAAAATTATTAAAAAAAAGGGAAGCGATAACAGAAATTTAATACATAAATTAAACCATTTTTCAACATTTCTTTTAACAATTTGAAGGTCAGTAAATCCTTCATTTCGATTCTTTAATCTTCTATCGAAGAAACGTTCAACCGAACGAAGATTTCTATATAGAATTTCGTTTTTAGTTTTCCCACATATTTTCGTTTGCTGCCATGATTTTCCCTTCCACTAAATTTCCAAATGCACTTTGATTTGCGTAGTTTCCACCAAGAATTTTTCTATTCAAGAGCAATCATTTTTCCTTTCTTTATTTCTCTGTGCAAAATGAATATTTTTTGCCGATATAATTTTTCCAAAAATTAGTGCATTTTCCGCAGCATTTTCAATGCATTTTTGGGCAATTGTTTGTGCTTCCAAGTAAATATTATTAAAAATGCAAAAACGTCAGCAGTCGAGAGGGGGATGGGAGCAATGGAGGGGTGAGGTGGGGGAGTGCACCATACTCTTGTGTGCACATAATTGATGGTACACGGAAAAGTTTTTCGCATGCTGTTTTCCGCGGAGAGCAGAGTGAATGCAAATGCATTTTTCATTTTGCATTTGAACATATTCGTATTTATTTAATATTTTGCCTTTGTACAATAGAAATTTAAAAGAAAAGCCAAAAATTAATTGTGCTGTATGCTGCATGTGCAGTCTCCCGCTCCCCCTCGCTCGCTCTGTATTTCTCTATTTGGATCTCTATTGCTGAAACAAAGAACATTTTTGCATTTTTCTGGCCGCTTTTTTGTGCATTTCCCAAAAACAACAAGAGAGGAGAGAAACGAAAACTTTGGATACCGAAGCCTTAAATACCCTTGAATAGCCATCATTTCTGTTGGAACTAAAAGCAGAACTATCTACACATGTGAAATAAGCATACATATAGTTCGATTAGGAATATCTTCGAGAGCAGTAGTGGAATGGGCTCCTAATGGGCTCAAGCATACTTAATTTATTTCATACCTAGCAAATACCTGATAAAAACAAGCGTACCCTCTTCAAGGGTATACCAACAAAAGCCAAACTAAAGGCCAAGTGTAAAATTAATATTACGCCGGCTACAAAGCAGCGAAAGAGGAGAAATAGCAGAGAGAGAGGTGCTGTTGAGAGGAGGTTGATAAGAGGGGGGGGTTGCTGTAGCGAGAGCTGTGGGGCATTGTGGTTGCTCAGTGCACAGAGTGAGAGGCAGAGAGGAGGCAGCCGAAACTGCAAAAGTAAACTAAACATGTGCTAGTCGTTCTGCTGCAGCCCCCACGCACTCCCCTTAGACACTGCCACCTCACACCCCTTTTTGCATCTTTCCACCTCCACCCGCTCCATGCCTCCGCCTCTTTAGAGCACGTAAAAATATCATGAAAATTGCAAAAATGGAAAATCTAGCAAAACGCAGAAAATGCGCCTCACACAAAAAAATGTGTGTGTTTTGTTGAAAAATTTGTGTAGAACAAAAATAAGAAAAACCTTTGGAAGAAATGGAAGGATGCAAACGTACACATTAAATATTTTTGATACAGTATTCCCCCGACTCTCTCAATGGAATCTGTACCTAGTGATGATGATTGAGGTAGTGCATATTCAACGTATTTACTTTAAGGATATGATGGATCTTATGCCTCAACGTTCTCTGCACTAATTTGCAACAACTTGTTGTGCACTTTTTAAAGTCAAGTTTAATTCTCTGGAGCACTTCGAGCCATGCAGGCCCATAATTGCCTGAGAAACTGCAACTGCATTTCAATGTCATTTGGGTTTATAAATATATATATGTTCTAATATATTTAGATATTTATATACAAACAAAGACTCATTTGTTTGATTTATGCCTCGCGTTTCTTTTTGTCGGAAAAGCATTAAAATAGTGCACCACAATCCCATCATCATTTCATTGGACATCGGACAGACAATCATTTCGGGGAAGAAGAGATCTGATCTTGTGATGATTCCTAAAAAAACATTTAGAAACTACACCATTTCTCAGTGGCAGTGGCAGCTTTCGTTCGTGTTAAATATTTCTTATAGTATTTGAAATGCATTTTGGCAAGTGCCAAACAATTTGCCATTAAAAAATTGCAAAACGTTGACTTTGAATTATAGTTCGATGTCTAAATTTAAATTATTAAAAAAGGAAGAGACTGCAACACAAAAAAAAACACACACACAAAGAGAGACGGCAAGGAAAATGTGCAGTGGCACAAAAGAAAAGCCCGAGAAAATGCTAAAAAGTGTGGGTAACGGACTGGGGGCAAAGGAAAAACAACATGAAAGTCGACATGTAAACAAATAAAATTAGCTGTCAGCCAGAAGGAAAGTAGGGGAGGCCTTGGGGAAAAACGGAGGAGAGTATCCCCTCCCTTCGCTATGTGGCTGCAACTCGGGGCTGAAGAAGAGCCCCACACAGTAGACAGGAGGCGGAACGGGCACGAAGGCAAAAAACAAGTTCAGCCAAAAGATCGGCCAAAAGCCAGACAGATTTTAAAATATTGTTTTAGAATTTTTGTGCCGTTGCATTTTTAGCAAATGATTTACCACATGATGCTATCTCTATCGTGTGTGTGTATGTTCTTAAGGTTAGACCGAATAAGAAGCACACAAAAAGAAACAGAAGAAAGTTCGGTTGTAAAGATACCCTACCACAGCCTAGGGTTGTACGCTTTAGTGCAAATGCTTGTAAAGCAGAGTAGGAATTGTATCACTAAGTCACAGCAGCAATGCGGAAGGGTATTCGAATACGAGGCCTGCCAAAGCTAAGCTTCGACTCATTCTCACTACCTACTGAGCTTACTTAAAGAAGAGAGCAAACATAAACAACAACATATGCTCTTCAAAGCTTTCGCTTAATCGCTTTTGGTGATAAATATCACAATTAAAGCTTAACTCTGGCTCATGGGAGGATCGGGGAAGAATAGTAATCTTTAACTCCCTTATGCCTCAACAATTTACAATGTGCCCCATTCTAGCCCCCACAAAAGCGAAATTCCTAATTCTTGTTTATTTATTTGTTTATGCACCGCATAGAGGAAGAGGGAAGGGAAGCTTTTCCACTTGCATCTGTTGTTTTTTAAGATTTATTGAAGGTTAAGTGGAATGTTTATGGGAAAATACCCCCAAAGATAATAATTTGGAAAATAATATTTACTTACCTTTTCGAATACGGAATTTCTCCAAAAGTTGGATCCAAAAACGGGAACCGTGCGAGCAGCACCTACTCTCGAGTTTCCAGTCGCGCTCTCACTCTCTATTTCGCTCTTTTGTGTGTTTCCTTTCCTTCACTTGACCGCGGCACCGTTAAAGCGACACCCACACGCACAAAAGCTGCTGCTGCGGCTGCTGCGATAGCGATGCGTGTGCGAGAGAGGAGCAGAGGGGCCGGCGCTCCTTTTCACTTCTCTTTTTGTCTATTTTTTGGCTTTTGCTTTTTAAGCTTCCTTTTTTTGCGCGAAATTCGCGCATGTGCGGAAAAAAAGTCGTTTGAAAAATAAAAAATTGTTTGCTGGTTTTTTGTGTTTTTTTAAGGATAAGCTTTTCTTTTAAGCACAGTCACTGGGAGTTATTCTTTGGTTTGTTTTTGATGGCAAAATTTCGTTTTTAATTTCGTTTTAGCGCCCAACACTCGTCCGTTCTTTGCTCTTTTGCTGTTCTATGTTTTTTTGGTACTTTTGGTTTGTTAGAGTCTCGGAGCACGACTGACACGGACCCATGCTCTACGGAGGCTAGTCATAGCCGAAAAACGCACTCAACATCACAAATCTCAATTGCAAACAACAAAATCACACTCAAAATCTCAATTGCAAAGAAACAAATGTCAGAAATGCACTGGCACACGCACACACACAAGACTCCACGAGAGAACGAGAGAGATTCGATGTCCAAGAGAGAGCACTCACCGTTACAGAGCGCAAAACACTCAATGTGGCTGCTGTAAGTGAGTGGATTTTTGGTACAGTGAGAGTGAAAATATGCGCCCCATCCCCCAAAAGGCAACCCCAAGGCTCTCACGCTTGCTCTCTCCCGTTCACACTTGGCCCTCTCTCACTCTCGCTCTGTCTCTGTGTGGCAGCCTCTAATGTGGCATCCTTTCGTGCCTTGCTGCCACGCCACGCGCGCTGCATTTTGCTGCATTTTGCGGATTGCAGCTGCCTCTTTGGCTGCGTTTTTTGGCAGCTTCGTTTCAATATTGATTATTGATTTTTGTGTCCACTACCGAGTAGGGATTTATGGGGGCGCCTACACTTGGGGCCCAGGGTTCGTTGGTCTCCTCTTCGGGCACTGGACACACTATCTTTTTTCGTATCGGTGCAACTTTAAGCCCCAGACACATTAACGAAATTTGTCTGTTTTGAGATTTCGTTCTTGTTGCTTTAACAGATTTTGCCCCTATTTGTTGCATCCACACGCACAGAGGGGGTGGTTGGGTGACGAGGTTTCATGTGTGTGTTGTGGCTGGCTGCCACTAGAAATTAATTGAAGGAAAATCTGTGTGACCTGCAGGACGGTCGAATGTCTGACATTTGAGATTCTAAATTGAGGAAAGCTTTTGGTATGCCGGATATTTTTTGGAAATTATAATGCAGATGATGATGACGATTGAATATGTTTTTTTTTATTACGGAATATATTTCTTAAATTATGATATATTTATGTGCAGATTTAACAACATTAGGTAGTAATAAAATACATGGGACTACGATTAACTCCAACATTATTCCCTTAAATCTGAATAACATTTAAAACAATCAAATAATTATGATCTAAAAACCGCTCTAAGCTCCACGCAGGTTCTCCCTTAATATTCTATAAAATAACATAATTTACAAACATATTCTAAATGCCCAAAAGCAAACTTTCAACCTGGTTTAGGCCATGTATTTTGGGCTTAGTTTCGACCAATGCACACACTTTCATTCATATGTTCATATGTATATGTATACATACATTATAATTACAAAATTTGTAACTACGAATATGGTTATGACAGAGGGGGCGGAAAGAGCATAGAAAGGCATGGATTTGACAGAAGGGGAAAATTTAAAAGCAATATTTACCAAACAAACGATTGGCACAGAAAGCAAACAAAAACGCGGAATGAAAATGCAAATTATACACAGGACATGGCATGACCACCAGCGTGAAGCTGAAGAATCGCTGAAACTCGGAATCGGAGTCCGTGTGTGGCAGCACAGGTAGCAATGCCGCATGGACGTTGACACTGTGGCAACCGGATTAGAAGAACTGCAACCGGATTTAGCAGAAGAAAGGATTAAAGGAACGCTAGAGGACTACCTGAATGCCGACACGGGCCCACTCGGGCCTCGTCCTCGTTCATTAATCCGCGCATTCGAAGATGCAGTCACTGCCTCTGGACGCATCCTCAGAAGGATAACTAGAGCAGGCGATGGACCAGATTTAAAAGTGATTTAAGAGTTTGCTTCAGTGTATAATCCAACATTACGCAGTACTCGAGGAGTAGGCGGATCATCAGTGATCCTGTTGATCCTTCGAGCGATTAGCGAGCCTGATTAGCGCTGATCAGCCTGATTAGCGGCAGGGCGGGTGTTTTTGGAGCACCCCTGATGCCTGATGGCTGATGCCCACAGCCTGATCCCTGGCCAAACCCCTGGCCCAGCACCAAAAGTTATGTAAAGTTAAAGCCAAAGGCATAACAAATGTCCGTCACGCTTGACCTTTTAATTGAAATACAGCGATGTTGATCTCTGTTCGGAGTACAAACACAAACACGATCATGATCATGATCGTCTAATTGCTGAAAGTAGTCTCGTCCTTCGTCTCATATGCAAACGAACCCTCACCTTTTGGCCTGCAGTTGATCCTCAAGAAGATCATTGGAGTGTGCCATAAAGGGGAGGATCCGGTACATCTGAAGAACATCTTCATCTCAGCATTTCTGCATCGCCCATATGCAAATTGAATCACACACACAAAATGTGCATCGAGGCGTTCAGGATTTTGTGGATGACCGAGTATCCCCCTCGAGAGGGATACACTCTCCCTACTCGTGATCTTTCTCCTACTTCGTTTTCCCTTTCCATTCTCCTGTTGAGATATCACCTTGAGTTCCTAAGCCGATTTCATGCCAAGGATGATTTGCCATTTTATCTTGAGTTTTTTCTTTCGGGGTTTTTTCTTCTACTGATTTTTTGTGTGTGTGTTTTGTGTGGTTTCTTTATGAGATTTGTGGTCTTTGATCTTAAGTGAAAATTGGTTTCGCTAACCAATTACTTGCGTTTGATGTGCTACTGTTATAGATATGGTAATTTTATGGATACATTTTGAGATATGATTATCGGAGGCGAAAATTCTGGAGACAAAATTTAATTTGCGGTTGAATTTCGTTTGTTTTGGTTTGGAAAAGAAAAAGTAAAAGTTCATAAGGTTTCCTGAGAACTGGTATGACTCCTTTTAAATTAAGGATTATTTTTGAGAAGCTTATGGAAAAATGGTCTATACGGCTTAAGTACTTTGGAAAAAGGTTCACACTTTAAAACACTTTAAAATCAAAAGATACTCTCAGAATCTTAATAGTTATCTTTGGTCTGGCGGGTCGTCCATTCCTTCGTTCATAATAGTTTTAGTTTCTTTACACTTTCAACTCCCAAAGGTCACCAAACAACTCTTCAAAAAGGCTACTACAAACGCTGTTCATGATATATGCTTCAAAACACTGCCCTTTTCAGGCCGGGAGTTCCTTAACATGCCACAAAAATTTGCATATTTCGCATAAATCAAATGTGAAAAGTGCTCGCGACGAAACGCCCACCAGAGGAAGAAAGGGCCACAACGAGTGAGAGAAGAGATAGGCATAGGAAAAGTGAGAGAGATGGATGGAGTTTTCGTGGAAATATTATGGTAAACAGACTGAGAGGCAGACCGAGGCGATGCGAGGCGGTTCGCGTCAACATCCGTAAATCCTTTTTTAGCACGAAAAACCGAAGGATTAAAAAAGGAAACTAGAGCAGAGGCACAGTCCACACGGGGACTTGGGCAAATAGTTGCTCTAATTTTCATTGTTATGCAGTAATGGTTATGCAGTAAAATTCGTTGCAAGGACAACCGGCAGGACATGGCGAACAATCGTTGCAATGGTATTTTCATCCCGGGGTTTTTATGACGCCAGCGACTTGCTTTCTCTTAGATTTTTGGCTTTGGCTACGGTCTACGGTATGTTTTTGGTTTGGTTTTTGCTTTTCTGTTCAGGTAATGGTCAAAGAAACGCTTAGAAGCAGAGCCTCAACAATGAAAATAGCTGGAAAATCGCGAGAAACCTCTATGCGAGGATAAAGATACATGTATCTGAGTATCTAATGGTCATTAGAGAGGACACTGTCGCGCTCCGCTCTACTTACAATTGTCATTCCGAGGGACAGGCACATTCTCCTCCCAACACACAGAATGACCAACCACCCAATAAACGAGGTAAAAAACTGCACGAAAAAAAACTCACTTCCGCGTAAAGGATTCCTTTTTGTGAAGACCATAAAATATTTAGTTTTTTATGGTCATCGGTGGACGATCAGGTAGAGATTCTTGTTTTTTGCGAGGTGTCTCTTAACCCTTTCACCATTAACAAATATATCCTATCCGGCTATCCGATGTGTCCTTGAATGTTTCCCTCGAAAGTGGCCCATCATTTCTGTAGTTTTCTCTTCTTTTTTGTTTCCATCTAATGTCTGTTCCATTGTGTTCTTTATGGCTCATCGGTTGTGTATTTTTTATGGCATTCTTTGTTCCCATTTGCATGGACAATCTAGAGATTCTATGTACTTCCTTAACCCTTTTGCCGCTTGCCACTTTGGCTACGAACGGGTTTAATGAAACTCAATCTTTTGTACTTTTTACAAGCTGCTATTTTCTTGGTATTGGGTGTTTCTGGTCATTAGAACGGAAAAGGGTTAAGTTCTGGGTGAATTTATTTTTTGTATTCGTTTGTAAAGGGTTGAGAATAACTAAAGGTTTAAAAGAAGAAATATATGTGATCTGTTTAGTTTACAGCCTGAAAATCACTGAAGAGAACTTGTAGAGGAGTGGCAGAAATTGGTGTAGCAAAAATATATATTTTTCCTTGAGCATTTTCTTATTTTTCTAGATTTTAAATGCTTTTAGGAGCAAGCTTATGAAATCTTTCTATGCTCATCAGTGAACAAATATTCACAGCAGAGGGAAATCATTTTTATAATCCCATAGATTATTTACCGTTACAGAAATATTCTAGAAAATCCAGAAAATCACATAAATTATATTCGTTCTCTTGGCTGGACATTTGTTCCCCGTTTTACATTTGTAATTCGCTGGAAATTATGGCCACTAAGTCGCCAGTCGAAATGCATTTGAACAAATATAAAAATGTGAGATTTTTGAGGCAGCAGCCATTCATTGGCTTCCATTGTCCACATCCCAAAATCCCAAGCTTAGGCAATTGGGCATTTTTGTGAATTTAAGCGCCAAATGCATGCCAGTTCCCACCCCAGAAATGATCCTTAAAACCCAACCATCTAATCAGTCCACGCAGCAGTTACACATTTTCACACTTTCGTGACCCCTGTGGCGGTGGAAATGCCGCCAACACACACAGATGCCCTGCCCGAAGAGAGATCCCTGAGGGTTGGACGGCGACCATTGGTCAGGGAAAAGGAAAATTTCGAACCGAATAAAATAAAATAAAAATTGAGAACGTGCGCCATCGATGGTCCGTCGTGACCCCTTGTCAGCATCAGAGAGCCAGAGGTTAAAATTAATGCGAATACTGCGAATGTTTCAGAGGGGAGAAGAGGGAAATTGCATGAAAATTCGGGGTCACGGCTAAGACGATTCGGCCTCAAGGAGTAAGTACCACAACTGGACCATAGGGGTGGCTCTAGGGTCAAATTTATAGCCCCGACATTGGACATTGAAAACTGTAACAACTGGGAAAAGCGGGACAACAACTGCAAAAGGATTTTGTGTTGGGTGCAAAATTGATGCTTCATTGTTTTGCATAGTGAGAAATGAGGTTTCCACAGGGGGGGGTTTGATTTTTGGACCCATTTTAATTGACCATCGCCCTGACCCTCCAACCCTGGAGTTGACCTTTTTCCGTCTTGTGCTATTCCAAATTTTTGTCACATTTAAATAATTTTTCATTGCCATGCATTGAATTTTTGCTGGCAAAGAGGATCTTTGTTAATGCATTTCAATTTTTGTTTTTATTGCAAATGGCATTTAATTGTTGACCCCTCGAAAAGGTAGTGGGGGAGATTTCATTTCTCTTTCGGATGACCCGGAAAATGTAACGTATTTTCACCCAAGAATTTTCATTTGCAGCTGTGGCAGAAACTCCTCTGAATTTTGCCAGCATTTGTACCTCACCCTCTCTCATTCAGTCTCGCAGTGAGCCAAAGAATTAGCTAATGGCCAGAACTCACACACTCGCACCCATACACACAGAGTCTCTCTTCACTCTCTGGGCAAAAGGGAAAATGTTTGGTAATGGTCCTGTGGAAACTAAGCCGGAATACGTACCCAGGGAAAATGCGAATAAAAAATTGAACTTCTTACGATAAATATGCGAGCCTATTAGTCGCACAGTCGCAACGGCAAACGAATCTCAACCAAAACATGGCCAAAAGGCTTTTAGGCCCAGGCCCAGGCCCAGGCCCAAGCCCACGTCCCAAAGCCAAAGCCAAAGCCCATGTCAAATGTTGAATAAGTAATTCAACCTCTCTCACTCTCTCCATGACATCGGAGGAGCAACCAAGGATTGGCTGAAGGCTACACAAGGTGTGGGAGCCAAAAGAACAAAAGGCATAAAACGTTAGCACTAGGAGTCTTTGGCGAAACACAAAGATGCCAAAGGACAAAGTAGAATATTTTATTTTGTAATGAATGCGCTGAAATGCCAGATTTCGGATTTATCCTGAGCGATTGGGTGGAAAGCTAGACTATGGCGATACCCTGCAACATAATTTATATCAAGAGAGAACATTTCGAATTGCATTGCAATAAGATGTTCCTGAATGATCAAGGATAGAGAATCTTCTCTTCATTCTAGGGTAAGTATAGCATTTGAGGATCTTAAGATGCCAATTTATTGTATTTTATTTACAAGCAAAGATATGTATTTGTGTAGAACTTGTAATTCTCTTCAATTCAGGATATGTACATTCATCAAAAGAGCAAGTAAGTCTTTCATTTTACCCGTTTCCCTTCCCTAATTTAAATCTTTAGCTCTCGTTAATGGTTATATCCCTATATGCTTCCATTTGCTTGAACATCTCAGTCCCTCTCTCTTTTACTCCATCATTGCTATAACCAAAACTAAACCAATAAATGCCTCATATCTATGCCACGCTCAACTAAGAAGCTGCATTAACACATAGTCTTTATCCCTCTCTATCCTCTGTATCCTGCTTCTTTGGTTCGCCACCTCCTCTAGTATTTCCCCTCTAGTATTCCGGTGTAAACACCACTGTCATTTATTTTCGTATTATCATAATGAGGACTCGTATATTTTTATGTGAATTTCTTGCTTTTTGTGCCAGAAACAGCAACCACCCCAAAAAAATAAGGGGAGTACACCGACCACCACACACGCCACCCATCCATTCATCCACCCACCCACACACACACACACACACACTCAGCCATGTGTCAATGTTCTTGTGTATTGGTGGGTATGCGTGTAAAAAAGGCAAAAATAAAACTAAAAGACTCGTTTCGCATTCGCATTTCGTGGGTTTTTGTTTTGTTGTTAAATTATCACCCAGTTTTCTGCTGGGAACCACCCCCAATGGCTATGGCTATTTATGCATCCACTGCCCCCCCCCCGCTCACCGCGATCTACACCTTAAACCAAAAAGCAACACCCACACAAACACACTATAGCTCAGAGGCGTTGCATGGCTTTTTCCAGAAGGGGTCTTCAAGTTAAACATACTGGAAAAGTGGCATAAATTTCAAAAAGTAAAGCTCTAACGTCTTTCAATTTTGCCAAATCTTTAAATTTTACATTTGTAAATACCTAAACCCCCCCTCTAAACTAAACCCCTGCTGTCTCTATCACACATATTTTCACATTCATGCAGTTCACGTTCGCATTATTTGGCATCCCATTTGTTTGTTTTTTTTTTTCTTCCTTCCATACACCATTATGGGAGGTTTTTCTCTGTTTTTTTTTTGGGGCTTGGGGTTTTTGGCCAGAAGATGAACACTTGAGTGGCTCAAAATGGGGAATCGGTTATTGTCTGGCTGCGAATTCAGTGGAATAATTTCCACCCAATCATTGGAAAAATTCAAGCATAAAAATCACTGAAATAAAATCCATTTGCCATTAGGTTTTTCAGATTAGTTTTTATCAGCATCTTCCCACACACTCAACACACAACGCCTTTGTTTCATTATCAGCATTTTTAGAGCTCGAAGAATATGCAAATATAAAAATTGACTTCTGTTAATCGTCGTTGTCAAACAATGACAAATAAGTTTCCAAAATATAAAAATTATTTGTTTTTTTGGGGGGGCTATGTACGTGAAGATCTTTTGTTTGCTTGCACTGATAAAAATGCAAATGCTAAGTGGAAAATTCTGAGGGGAAAAGTGATGACTGATGAGAAGTGCTTGATATTCTTTATTTGGGGTTCCCTTAAGCTAATTGACTTAGAAACAGCTCTCCCTTAAAAAGTTTCAATTTGGAAAAATTGGAAAAGCTTTGGCTGTGCATCTAATTGTAAATGAAGATTTTGTCCCTCAAATGTGTGCATTTCTGAACCTCTAGATCACCGTTCAGCAGACGGCCAATAACAGCATTCGATGGCACAGACCCAGCGCCATTTCTATCAGCAGCGGGCCTTACAAAAACTAATTCCACATAATGGCCCAATCTACATAAAAAATCGCTCCTCCCTTTCTCGAACAAACCCCGAACCACAAAAAATCGATGAGGAGAGCGAGGGGTATGAGTCACTGGGCTGGACGCCTTCCTGCTGCCTGGCTGCCTGCCACCCCGCATAAATTTCCAAATAATGTAATGCTAAAAAAAATCCACACAAATAGAAGGAGCAAAAGAGAGGGCTATAGCCATGGGGTAGGGGCAGGGAAGTAGGATTGGATGGGCAACGATTGGGGGAGCAAAATAGAGTTGGAAATCATGAACCATACAAAATGAAAATCCACCCTCGGAAAAAACGTTGCCAACGGTTTTTTCTTTTTTTCCCCCTGTTTGCTCGTTTTATTTTGTTTTCCTTCGTTCTCTTTTGTTTTGTTTAAGTGGGCAAAAAAGGAAGAGCACAAAAAGTATCTGTGTGAGGGGTGGGAAATGTATCAGTGTGTGTGTGTGTGTGTGTTTTTGTGGGGGAGAAGTGGATGAAAGTGGGGTAGAAGTGGGTGGATGATGGCTCTGTGCAGTGCAGTGCTGTGAAACTGTTTCGCTTTGTTTGCAAAACAATCAAAAGCGAACGGAATCGTCGTCGTCGTCGTCGTCGTCGTCGTCGTCCTAGCCGGCGCTGTCGCCATGCCTCGTATTTTTTTCGTTTCCCTGCCACCACCCACCATTCTCCCATTTTTGGGGTTCAATCTCCCCGTTGACATCGTTGGCGACATTAAATATTGCTCCGAGTTCTTTCTTTTTTCCTGGTATCCCCGTGTCCCTCTCATACCCTCCCTCTCTGTGACGTTGCCTTCTTTTTGTGCCCTTGTGCCAAACCAATTTCTAGCATATTTTTATGAGTCCTCTGTGCTGGCGAGCCCTGTTCTTGTTCCTCTCGTGTGTGCTGTGTGGCAGGCGCAGCAGCTTTCGTTTATTTTGTAAACGTGTGCCACCAGACACGCCTCCAACGCCCCCAACACGGTTGCCATGGAGCCATGTGCGAGACGCTAATAACGTTTGCTTGCCAAAAAGCAGCAGGAAATGAACCGGAGCCAGAGTCCCTGACAGATCGTAGCAGGGCTGTGCAGCCTTCCTGGCCACTCTCCCATATGGCGGGTGGTTTCTGAGGCTAGACGACAGTTGGGGTTTTGCACCGGGGAAGATTTAGTGCATTGGAGAAAGGCGAGATCTGCATACGATGTGCTTAAGTAAATAAAAGTCCGCTCTAAAATGAATACTGTGTTAAATCTATGGAATACTTTACTTGGGAATTTGCACTCCCAGGTCCATCTTCCCACCCACCGACCAAAGGGTAATGATGCGCGGTACGTATAAAACATAAATTACAATGGGCATTCCAACAATCTTCAATGTATTTAGTGTGATCTAATAGTCCATGTCAGCAATTATTATTATAAAGTACGAGTATCCTCTGTAGCACCTCCCATTTTCCGCCTAGAACTCCCTCTACTCCATTTCCGTTTTCATTTAATACCCCCAATCATCGCATATGTGCATCCATTCATTCGTTTTATAGTTCCCCTTACATTTTCACTGCGTTTTATATGGCTTTTTAGTAAATTACAAAAATGCGCCATTTCTAATTTCATTCTTTTTTTTTTTTTCAGAGTTTCAGGGCACACAGCACACAAAATGGTGTGCCTATAAACCAGAAACAACAGCAACAGCAACGAAAGCCAGCAGCCAAATAACGGAAATGACAAAACAGAAACACACACACACACACACAGTAAATGTGGAAAGCGGAAGGGGAATTACCCCACATGCCCAAAAATATGCAACATTTTTTATATGTTTCTGCTTCACAAAACTTTTGCGCAGGCAGCATCATAAAATTTTTTTCTGCTGCTGCTGTCACTTTTTTCCTGCGGCGCACTGTGGCCATGGCTTTTATGTTGCCTCTTGCGAATGTGTGTGTGTGTGTGTGTGTGTTTGTTTGGGTACTGGTGTGTGTGAGTGCTTTTTATGACCCAATATGGCCGCCACAGAGCTGAGTACGTGTCCGGTCCATGCCGTTCCGTCCACGGCCTTCCTCCCATTGCGGGTTTATGAATTATATAGATTTTTATGCGGTCGCATATTATTTTTGTGGCCTTTTTTGGCTCTCTCCCATCCTCCCTTTTCCTTTTTTGTGTGTGCTTTGCTTTTCTTTTCTTTCTGTTCCTTTCTTTTTGGGGCCGGCAATAAAAATGTCTTTTTATGTGTACGTTTGTCTCATACATACCATGCTATTCCGCGGCCAATATCTTTCGGTTTCAGTTTCTCCATAATGGTTCGCCCTCAGTCAGGAGGTTTGTGAATATGCCCGCCTTCTAGATATGCCGTTTTCTATGTGGTGTGTATATAGTATGGGCTTTATGAGGTGGTCCTGCCGCTGGCACAGCTTTTATTATTCCTATTTTCATATATTACACTCTCCATTTTCTGTTTGTTTCCTTCGTTCTCACGCTGCTTTTGTCATTTTTGCATTAATTTCATATTTGGTTTATGTTTTGGGTGGTTTTGTGGGTTTTTGGGCGGTCGGGTCGTTGAGTTTTTCTTGTCGCTGCTGTTTATTTCGCATAAATAATATATATTTTCGGCTATTGCGTCTGCACGGCATTAATATTATTTCCAACAGGCACACACACACACGCGCACACAATTCTATTTGGGTATAGATGGTTGTGCATCCTGCGAACCGCAGGACCTCATGGCCGTGGGCTTTAATTTTGGCTCATTTTTCGCTATCAAAACATTATGTTTATGCGCCTGTATTTGTTTTTGTTCCACTCATATACGTACATACATATGTACATATATTTGTACATATGGATCTGTGCATACATATGTATGTATATATGTACATATGTATGTATATGTACATATGTATGTATGTACTTATGAATGTACATATGTACACTTCTTACCCACTTGACGTAAATATTTGCAATTAAATATGCCAAAAATACACCAGAAATACACACATATCCCTTCTTATTTTGACCATTTTGTGGGTATTTGATGCAGCTCAAAAATGTAAATATGTACATACATACATATGTATGTATGTATTTAATTGGAACTGAAATTGGAATTGTACATATGTACATATGTGTACATATTTATGTATCTTATGGAACTCCCATTTTCGATGTAACTTTTAGCTTTTAGAAGAACAGAATACTGAAAAATAATATGCCATAATTAGAAATCTATTACAAACGGAAATCCAAACCCAAACAAAAAGTATTTGCTCACTGACTTTCCAATTAAAATTACTTATACCACATTGTATGGCACGCTTTTTCTAGATTAAGGTATACGATTCTCATTCTGACACCATGACGACAACGACATGCGCACCTGTCCACCCGCTTGGATTAAAGACGAAATACCTTCCAATCTACATTTTTTTATTAGTTCGAATCAATACAAAACATGAACTTTGCCATACGTACCGTTATCAATGTACTGGATTTCGGTAGTCTTTTTGTATGGCTTTCGTAAGTGCAAGTTCTTTGTTTCCTATATTTGATCCCACTGTGCACCCTGGAATGGGGTCGTGGGAGCCCAGCGTAATGTAAACAATTTGAGTGCAAGCGCACTCGGACTAGCAACCGCTGCTGCCCCGGCACGAGGCCAATGAACAAAATTACATTATCAGTGGTGTTGAATAGGGACCCACATCAGAATCTGCCTCTGGATTGATTAAGGTGCCGTTGACAGCTAATCGTCTCGCCTAATGCAAGAGATATTATGCGGAATGTAACTATAATGTTCAATTGTTGAGTGTTTGACACATGGCAACACGAGCGGAAGAGAAGCAAGGAATGGAAGAGCGCCAAATGTAATATATGTAGAGTTATGGAGTGAATGCAGAGAGTAAGTCTTAGCTTAACCAGTGGCGTAGGTCAGAAGGGGTCTGTGAAGGGGGACTATCATAATTTTTATTGGAAAATCATCTATATCAATCAAATTATAATTTAAATATATTTCTTTAAATATATTTTGAGCATAAAATACACTTAAATAATGCAGAAGTCCGATCCCCCTTTAGCTCCGCCACTGCCTTCGCCATTCAGCCAAGCGCCGTTATCTTCGTGAATTTGACAACAACTCGGCGTAAGCTTTGAAGGCAGAGAATCCAAGTGCGTCGTCGCGGACGCCTCGACGCAAACATTGTGCAAACTGACGTCCCACGGGGCAGTCGCAATAAGAATATAATTAATTGAGTAACGCGGCTATTAAAAACTAAGTGAACATTACTAAGGACTAACAAAGGAACAAAGGCTAAGGCGCACAATACCTCAAACAAAGCCATGAACGAGGGGACACAGCAGCGCAGGGGCGCGGCAGAACTGACCGAACTCAGTTTTGTGCGCGAAAAATTGCTGAAATTCCAGTCTAAAATGCTGGAAGACTTTGAGAAGCGCCTGTCCTGCATGGTCGAGGATGTCCTTCAGGATCTGCGGCAGCGAGAGCTGCGTGCCCACGAATTTCGCAGCTTCGAGATCCCCAATGGGGGAGTGAGCCATAATAGCGTTTGGCATAATCGCATGTCCAAACCAAACGTTTCAAACACTGCAGCCAGCGACGCTAGCGATAGTCCAAATGGTCATGCAAATGGTGCCAAGCCGGCGCACCACCAAGGACAGAAGCGAGCGGAGCGACGTCAATTGCCCGACAAGGTATTCGTCGCGCGGGAATCGTACCTGACCGCGCTGCTCCAGGTGGAGCACATGCGCACCATCTATCACATCTTCTACATTATTCTGGTCATGTTTCTGCTGAATGTGATCTTCTACGACTACTTTGTGAAGGGGCGGATTGATCTGGGCCTGGGCACGTTTCGGGGTGGACTGAAACGTTTGCACTGGGTCTTCGGCGTGTGGCTCCTGGAGCATGTATTTGTCCTGTCGCTGTATTACGCCTTCCAGGGATGGGCAGTGGTCAGGCATAAGCTAAAGCAGCATAGTAAGTACTACCGGGAATCCATGGAGCTCAAACTAATCTAAGATCATGTCCCTTGGCAGGTGCACTTCAACGATTCTGGTCACACAGTTGCCTGATTATGTACATCAGCTCCCAAGTGGTATTTTGCTTTGTGTCCACCTCGCTTTGCCTGAAGTTTGGACTGCCCTTCGTCAGCGCCTGCATCCTTCTGCTGGAGAGCACTCGCCTGCTGATGAAGATGCATGCCTTCGTGCGATACAACGCACCTCGAGTGCTGGCGGGAAAGGAGAAGACAGATGACGACCAGGAGGCCGCATCGGCCGGACGACCATTTGTGCCGCCTGTGCGAAGCTATGTGTACTTTCTGTTTGCCCCCACGCTGATCTATCGGGACAGCTATCCTCGTACCTCGCACATACGGTGGAAGTTTGCCCTAAACAGATTGCTGGAGGTAGTGGCCGTGGCCTTTCTCTACGCCTTTATTCACGAGCGTCACATACACGAGCACTTCGGAGAGTATGGCAGGGAGGAGATGGGCCCATCGAATTTGATCCTGAAACTGTTTGGCATGATGCTGCCCAGTGCTGTGATATTCCTGTGTGGCTTCTACATGATCCTGCACTCCTGGCTGAATTTCACTTCAGAGCTGCTACGCTTCGGGGATCGCATGTTCTACAAGGATTGGTGGACTTCTCACACCTACGACGCCTACTACCGCAACTGGAATGTGGTAGTGCACGATTGGCTGTACGAGTACGTGTACAAAGACATGTATATGCACGTCTTCAAGGGCTCCAAGGTGGCCGCCTCGTTGTCGGTGTTCATGATCTCGGCTCTGGTGCACGAGCAGGTGCTGGGATTCGCCTTGCAAATGTTCTTTCCCGTCATGTTTATCTTCTTTGGTGTTGTGGGCGTCGCTCTGGTGTATATGATGCGAAGTGCACCCAAAGTGCTGGGTAACATGTTCCTTTGGTTCTCCCTCATCCTGGGCAATGGCATGCTAATTCTCTCTACGCTATGGAATACTATGCAAAAAAGAATTGCGATCTCAGCAACGAAACCTGGACCGATCATCTCGTGCCGGCCGTCTGGCGTTGTTATAACTAGTTTTAAATGTACAATATTACTGCTTTTAAACTGTTCGTACACATGGCGTACATTTGATTTGTATTTTAGTTAGAGTAGATAACTTAAATGAATTTAACAGGAACGTTACAACACTTTAAACATTTATCGAAGTTTGAACTTGGTCAGCTGCAATGCTCCTAAAGCTAATGGATTACTTATTTTACATCAGGATGCCCTGATAAACCTGTCTATCTTATGGAATACTTTGTGAGTTGGTGGGTGCTGTCCTCTCCTCTTCTCTCTGCATCCCGACTAGGTCTTCGCTTGGCTTTATACACAGGCCGCCGCTTGTTTCGACGTCCCGTTGTCTTCCTCGACTCGTTTGCGTCGGAACAGAATCACATGGGGCTCTGGAGCGTGCATCATGTAATGAACCCAGCCGGGACTCTGCTGTACGCCAAGATTTCGCCACTCCGTTTCAGTCATCAGGTGAGCCTTGGGCACATGCTTGGCCAAATCGGAGGGTAGAATAACATGCCTGATGGTTGGGGGTAAAAACACACTTGTTGGCCAATTGTCTATAAATGGTCTCTTACTGCCGTGCACTCACCTGTATTCGAATTTGTCGTCAAAGTACTTTTCTGAGTACTGGATTTGATCTGCCGGCATCACGGTAAAATTAAATTAAAGTAAATCAAAAATTAAACAAATACGAGTAATATTGTCACCGCAAAATTATTGATAAAATATACCATCTGACCCTCAAAAATATACCAAAATATACCTTCTCATTTTAAAAATATTCCGTAAATGTACCGTAGTCTTAAATCATATTCCTCGATTTTGATGTTCTATTTGATATTTGCAAAATTGAATTGGCTATCTATTTGGCTTATTATAAATTGTATCTCTTAACCTTATATTTTACAAATTTTGTATTTGAATTTTTCATGCAAATCACTCCTTCTGGAAGCAAGGGAGTTTTTAATTTCAGTCTGTAAGTGTATGTAAATTATTAACTGAGACATATAATAACATATGTACATACTTTGAAATTCATATCGAAAATATATTTAAATACTTTACTCAGTAACAGCTTCGTTGTGACTGGCAACTTTTGAATACAATGACAGACTGTCGATAGCTCAGCAGAAGATAATTTTATAACTGAAATGGAATGTTTACAGCATAAGCAATTGATTGAAAAATCTGATAAAATTATAGTTTTAGCGCTGAGACTCCCAACTAGCTAGTAATATCACATAGAACATACATATCGAGGAATAGATTTAAGATTACGGTATATTTACTGTGTATTTTTTAAATGAAAAGGTATATTTTTTGGTACATTTTTGAGGGTTTTGCAGCATGAAATTCTGCCTTCACATGTTCCAAAATAAACCATACCATCCAAAGAAAAGTAAATTCCTTAGCAACGACTTCCCGTAAAAGGCCTAAAATATATTTTGATTGTTATTAATGGTGCAAATTCGTTGGCCACTGGCCTCTGGAGTGTGTGTGCGTACATACCAAAAGAACTGCTGCCGTCGCTGTTGTTGTTGTGTGCGTGTGCAGAGCAGAAGAGCATAGAAATTGCCAAGCGTTTTTATATAAGTTCCATGTTCTATGTTTCCCAACAATATATGCTACATACATATAAATGTGAACGCACATATTTAATATTAGCATAGAGTTGTCATCCAAACCCCCCCCTGGCAACCGACGCGCTGGCCCCTACAGCAATAGCAACGGCGAGAGAGCAGCAGCAGCAGCAGTTACGATACCAGTAAATATACATATGAGGAGGAGAACACAATTAAAAATACACCAAGAGCTCCATTAGTGCCTGTCCCCAGCCACCCAGCGTCACCCAGCCACAAATGGCTATATGGAAGTGCGCGTGCTAGAAGCGAAGCCACCACCTGCTGCTGTTGCTGCTTCGTGGGACGAGTGGTTCAGGGACTGGGACTAGGATAAGGTCTAGCACTACGGATATTGGCATTGCCCCACCCATCCAGACAGCTGCTTCAAACTGCGCCGGTGACGACGAGCAGTTGAGGGCAGCCGCATCTGCCCCTGCCCTAGCCCTAGGACCTCTACCCGCCGAGTGGAGCAGCAGCAGCCAGCGGCCAGGAGAACAACAAACGACGCCGCCACCGCCGCCGCAGTGCAATGAACGCCAGCCTCATCTATGAGATACTCATGTATCTGAATTCATTCTATTTCGGCATGTACGCCGCCTTCGAGGTGGGCGTGGGCGTGCTGAAGGCAATCAATCTGAACTACGGCGAGAATGTGTTGTCGCGGGAGGCGTCCATACTGCTCTCGCTGTGCATTATTGAGACCCTACGCATTGTCTTTGGCCGCAAGAGCAGTCTCAGCGATCGTGGTGAGTAGAAAAGCAACACCTTTCCAAAGGAATCCTAACCAGAGTTCTGATGATGATGATGACACTGCGAAATTATGGACGAGAGAGCTTCGACATTGTCATACATTCTCATACCCCTGCCTTTTGCTTGCAAACGTCAGCCGCCCATAAACGTTTCGTAGTATATGTATATGTATGTATGTACTCCCCCCTTCACCAAGCCCCCCACATCTATCGTGGCGTATGCGTAATTATGGTCATGATGCAGATGAGAAATGTAATCGGTTAATGGCAGAGTGACATATTTCCACTACTAATCTATTTTGTTTGTTTCTTTCTTTTGCAGGATGGCAAGCAACCGCATCCGTAATATTAACACTGCCCAGTCTTGCTATTGTTATATATTTGTGTTGTTTTCAAACCTATGTTCTCAAACTCGAAATGATTCTGAGTGCCTTAATGATCACCCTACAAGGTGCTGAACTAGTCTATGCCAGCATATTCATTTGTACAATGTGTCGACCCGTAACATACACCTAGCAGTTGATGTACCACGTTGTCAACGACGACGACAACGACCACGACCAAGCCATTATCATCAGCACTAGCACTAGCTCGACGAGAGGAAGCAGCGGCCGACGAGGCAGAGCGACGAGGAAGACGAGAGGTGGCTTGCTCCTGGCACTACTCCATCAGACGTCTAGACAATTTAGACCACTTTAACTTTAATGCAAACGAGATATTACAACCAATACATGAGATACGCTGGCGTATTGCTGTGTGTGCCCTGTGTCCATGAACCACAAAACCGAATGATCGACTGGCACTCCGCACCCGAAAATGAAACGAACCAAACAGCAAAACCCACGCACAACACATTCAGATGCCATCAGGAGGCTTCCTGCCATTAAGGTAACTGCTTTTCAAATTATATAAGCCAACCGATTGCACAGAGATACAGATCTTATTCGCGAGGCAGTATAACGCGACCGACGCGCGTCCGATTCTATCAAAAGCGAAAGCTGCATTTAATTTGAATTTCTTGTTTGCATTCTTTTGTCTGGCCTTTTGTCGCCAGCACCTCCCCTGCTGCTGCTGCTGCTGCTGCTCTGCCTGCCGCCTGGCGGCAGTACGCGCTCGTTGTTGGTATTTTTATACGCTTATGATGGTCTAAAATTATATACGAACTGCTTTAGTGCTCGTGCCTGTCCCCTAGGTGCAATGCACACTTCTAATTCAAATGTAATATATACAAATGTACATACGCCGGGCGGGACAGACACCCTCGGGTCGGCCAGAGTACCGATGAGAGATTGAGGCTACCACGGGGTCTATCGTCTGATGCGTTTCGGTTCGGTCTTTGGCCCCCAATTAGCCCCTTCTTTTGGGCCAGGGATTAGTTAATCTATTCTGACACTTTGGTGTACCCAGGCGCAGTGCATCTGTAGATCATCTGCTGCCCAAACTACGCCAGAGAAAGCCACTAAAACGGCGACAACGACCAGGCAGAGGCAGAGACACATTCACATTATTCAAATTTCGCAGCTACAAACCGTGCTCGACTGCCCGCTGCAACATCTAACGCAGAGGCAGGTTCCCACAACAGTCTATAAATACAGCGCCCAACGTGAGCAACACGGTGCGCCGTGCATTTGTTTTGGGGACGAAATTTGCCTTCAAGTTAAAGAGCGAAAGGTGCAAAAGTTGTTAACAGGATGCCGCCAAAGCGACCGCCACCGCTGGTGCCGAAGAAGCCCAATCCCAGCATGAATTACGAAGTGTTAATCTACTTGAACTCCTTTTACTTTGGGATGTTCGCCTGCTGCGAGATGGCGATGGGTTTGCTGAAGGCTATCAATCTGAGCTATACGGGGCATACCCTGGCCATGGATTCGGCGGTGATGGTTTCATTTATTGTAATGGAGTCAATACGCCTGATAATGGGACGCAAGAGTTCGTTGGCCGATCGAGGTAGACCTAGAGATTCCCCCCTCTCTCTCTCTCTCTTTGTGTTTGTCTCTGTTTTGCTCTCTTCTAATTTTAGTCATTTGTTATCAATAAAAACAACATTTTTAATGTGGCAATTTCTGTGTTTATTTCACAGGTTGGTCAGCCATATTGTCGGTGTTTATGACTGCTCCCTGCTTCCTCGGTGTCTCCTATCTGCTGCTGCTACAAACCTACCGACTGCGCCTGGAGTACTGCCTCTGTACGCTGCAGATAGCCCTCTACTTCACCGAAGTGTGGTATGCCATCGTCTTCGTTTTCTCACTGTGTCGTCCAGTAACTTATGATTAGTAAGAACAACAAACAGCAAACCGAACAAAAACATTTATACATTTAGTACTTACAAACAAGCGAAAAGTTTAGCAATATACAAACAAAACAAAAAGAAAAAAAGAATGATAATGATTGATAGATCGATGAAGAGAAATTGCAGTAGGCACTCGAGACTTGCTCATATGCCCCGAAAAAACAAAAAATTAAGTACGCAGAAACTTAGATGAAAGGAAATGAGAGAAACAACCCGTAAACAAAATAAAAAACTTGTGTAGTTTATATGATATATAATTATACTTATGATAAGATTTATGATAGAGAGAGCATACACACACACGGTTTTATATACAAGAATTGTTAACATTTAAGCATCAATTGGAACCAAAAGAGAGACAACAAGAAAGCTTCAATAACTTTGATGTAAAACTTGAAAAATAATTTTCACAATTTTTAAGAAGACAATTTTTTTGTATAAAACAAAAGAAAAATATAAGGAAAAACCATGAATTGTATGTGTGGTAAAATAATCTTAAATAAATAGTTGAATAATAGCTCGAATCTTTACACAAACTCTAGTCACAAACATCATGTAAATTACTCTTGAAATCCATTCAAAAAAAGGCAACAGAAGAATAGTTGGTTAACCAATAAGAGAAACCCAAAAAGAAAACTTAGCAAACCCACAGGAAAAGTCTAGACGATGTGTGTACTTTAATGAACAAATACTTTATATAAAAACTAGCATATAGCAAGCAACAAAATGAAAATAATAGAAAAGAAAAGGGACAGCATACTAAACTTTTAGAGAGTGTTAACGTAGGCAAAAGACCCTTCCTTCCCTCCATTCTTCACGTGTATGTGCCTATTGGCAGAAGCACAACCGAAATAAGTCAAGCTCAATTATCCCCGCCTCAAAAATGGAACAGAGTTCTGCTAGTCACCAAAAACTAAAGATTATGTACCTATAATTTGTAAGACCTTTTTGTGGTTTCATAGCCAGATACGCGCACAAATAGATCACAAAATGAAACACTTAAATCTCATGCTTTTAAAACTACAATTTTAATTAGAGAAGAAAAAAACATCTAGACAGTTACCTTACCAGCTAGAAACAAGGAAAAACCAAAGCCACAAAACTCCTTTTTTGATTTAATTTATTTCTATGTATAATATTTATGTACTTTCGTTGAATGCAATGCAAAGATGTTAACAAAACAATTTAGCTAATAAATAAAAACAAGCAGAAAACATACCAGATTTTATGACGAAAAGTAGGCTCTTGTACTAACTAGTCAATGGAAGCGGGGCATTTTAATTCAGTTTCATTTCAGTAACACCTTTACACAAACATCCAGACAGATCGATCTCTTCCAAATTTATTTTCGTCGGAATATTTTACAAATTTGTATTCTAAATTTTGAGGTGTACGAAACGAAATACTAAATTTTAATTGAATAAAATTTGCAAAAATTCCGAATGGACAAGCAGCAGAAGTCTGGTAAACATGCACAAATATTTATATTCCATCAACAATTAAAAATGTAAACAAAATGCTCGCTTTTATGATCCAGATGCCTCTTGCGGCCGTTCCACTTCGAGCAGCAGTCGTCGCGTCATGTGGAAAATGGACACGGACGATAAGGATGAGGAGGTCTTCGACTCGGTCGTCACCTATCGCTGGATGCCAGCAGAGGTCACCGTTAGCACCAAGAAATCGAAGAGCAATCCAGAGGTGGCTGGCAGACAAGAGGTTGCCAAGAAGAACTGGCGCATGATGGTTACCGAGTTGGTCAAACGCAAGGACCTGAAGCAACAGGAGCCGCCAAGTACATCTGGCGGTGTTGTACCAAAAGCCAATTCTTTGGCGAAACTGGAGGGACTCGACGGCAACGAGCGCGCCAAGGCTTATTGGATGCATCTATTCGACATACTTAGGAGGCAGAGGCGGGAAAAACAAATGGCTGTGCCGGAGGAGGACGAGGAGGAGGAGGAAAAGGATATTCCTTTGAGCGGCAGTTCCAGCCTGGCCCTGCGCTACAAACCTTCCCACGAGTCGCTGAAGTACAAAAGGAGCAAAGACCGAGGACTGGATCAGGATCAGCAGCAGCCGAGCACCTCCCACGCGGCGGCTGCCAGCTTGAATGTGGAAACCTGTGACCTGCCGCCGCACCAGACGTGTGTGGTGCGTGAGCCTCCGCCATTGTTTGCTCACCGCGTGCGCATCTCAATGGCCAACGACACCGACTCGTGCAGCTCCGGGGAGGTGGAAGCGCGGATTAACGGCCCCGCATCAGATGCCAGCAGCGTGGCCGGACTATCGAAGCATCTGTTGAGTGTCGTACTAACGACGCCCGCCTGCAGCTCCTTTACAAGCGATCCTCAGGTGGCACCCAGGCGTGGCAACGTCAAGCGTACAAAGTCATCTTCAGGCAGGGCACGTTCGCTCTCGGTGTCAGACAGAAAGTTGACTATTCCCAGCAACAGCGTCACGGCCGCTGGGTCCCCCTCAGAGCCGGCCAGAAAGTTGATTATCGCCCGCCACAGCGTCAAGACGGGCGGTTCCCCCCCAGAGTCGGCCAAAAAGTTGACTATCCCCAGCAACAGCGGTACGGAGGAGTCTGGCAATCTGTTGACAAACTCCAGTGTCAGCAGCAAGGCACGCTCCACTTCGGAGTCAGGCAAAAACAGCAACACCACTGGCAGCGTGGTGCCTAATCTGCGCCAGCGCCAGCAGGAGCTTCACCATTACCGTGTCCTCGTCGAGAAGCGTCGCCTGGACTTGCTCGAGCTCAAGATTGCTCGCGAACGTGAGGAGACTCTGCACCAGGACATCCTCTTCCACAAAGATTTGCAAATCAAAGAGAATCTCCTGAAAACCTACGACGACAACGATGTCTCTCACGCTTAGGAACTCCATTGCAGTTCACAGTGCCACCCCACACAGATTAGTAACAACAATTACAATAGGATAAACTAAATTCGCCGAGGTCGCAGTACCTCAAAAAGCATATCAAAGTCGGAATAATAAAACTCAAAGAAAGCAAGCCATAGACCGGGTAAACAAAACACCATTTTGCATTATTTATTCGATTTTAAGGGGGAAACCTATTTGCAGCTGAAAGCAGCGAGCACAGAAAAAGAATTATAAATAATAGTATACTTTTGTTAACTTTTATTTTTGAAACCAACCCTTACATTCGCGCCTTTTAAGACGGCAACAAACGATAAACGCGTCTCCCAGTGAATGTCAGCGCAGCTGCTCCAATTTACATGCAACTGCATTCCATTAAGTCGCCTTTTACAACAAGCGAGAGCCTCAAAGATGTTAATAAATATGTGCAGAACCTGCGGCAGGCGCAATCTCTGTGACCAAAGCATAAATCTATTCGAGCATGACAACAGGAAAGTGTTGCGGCATATTTTCATGATTGCTGGAATTCGGGTGAGCCGGAAGTTGTGTTTGAGACTGAGAAATGGAAATTTACATGTCCCCATGCAAATGTCTTTGTTTTGGGGTATACCACAGTTGAGAGATCTGACGAATGTTCCCGGCTTCATCTGCCATTGCTGCCAGTCGGATCTCAAAATGGCCATGACCTTTCGGAAGCTGTGCCTCAAGACCCAGAAACGATGGCAGCCCAAAATTGTGAAAGACGAAGATTCCTCTCTTAGCGAAATGGAATGCCAAGCACAGGCAGAACCGTTGAAGGGAAAAATAATGAATTGTAGCAAAGTCAGCACATTTATGGAAACTGATGACGAGCCAAAGGAGCCGGAGGAACCGTTCATAATAATGCTGGAAAGAGCAGCCAACGAGCAATATTTTCGAGTGTGAACAAATCGATGAGATGGAAGCCAATAACTTGGACCTGGATATCGCCATAAAATGCGAGCCAGAGGGAAGTAGCAGCGAAGCGGAACAGCTAACTAGTGATCCAATACTAACCAAAAGTAGCCACAAAGTCAAGTCGGAAGACGAACCCTACATATGCGAGCTGTGTGGGACGCATTCCCATTCAAAGACTGTTTTTGAGCGCCACATGCGAAAGCACACGGGTGAGCGCCCGTACGGTTGCCTGTAAGACTCAACAAAGCTCCCAATTATGAAATGTATTAAGTCCCCATTACTATGTTTTGCAGGGAGTGTACCGCAAAGTTTTTCACGGCCGCCGAATTGCGTTCACATCATCGTGTCCACACGGGAGAGCGACCGTTTGCCTGTCGCTATTGTGAGCGGCGATATGTGAGCTACATGGGCAGATTGAAGCACGAGAGAATCCACACCAATGAGCGCCCTTTTGTCTGCGCCGAGTGCGGCAAGGCATTCACCAATTCCTATATACTAAAGAACCACATGCTAGTGCATACGGGCGAACGACAATTTCGATGTGATCTCTGTGAGCGATCTTTCCAGCGAAAGACGCATCTGCGGACGCATTTCCAATCAAACACTCACCAGCAGAACCTCGTGAAGCAGCAGCAGCTGGACGGTGTCTTGTGAAGTCCTATAGAATAATTCGTAACACGTACAGCGGTAACCAAATGGAATCTTAGTTTAAAATGAAAATTGTTTAGCGGTCTTATTTTGAGCCAGTGTTGCACGGCGGCACCTGTAAATGTGGGCGATGGTTTCGGTCATAAAAAAGATAGCTAGAAATAGCCAACAAATTTTGTATGACAGAAAAAAATTACACTTTCTGTCGGAAAAATAAACGGATGATTTCTTATCGTTCCCATAGGAATATCATCCCTGATTCGGTCGACCAAAAATTGAGCGCATCTGAGTACTGAGCTTTTTTACAATTTACCCCGCATTGGGAAATTGAAAAAAGCTAGATCTAGTTGGAAAAGAGCTAAGTTGGCAGCCCTGGTTGCGAATGGCCAACTGTTGTGTGGGTGGAATGTCTTTGTTTACAATTGTCAATTATTAGGTTTTATAAGCCATTCGTCGGAAAAAATGCTGCAAAACGTTTGTCGAACATGCGCCAGCAACACGGACGACAAAAATGCTTTGAAGCTTTTCAAAACCAACGCGAGGGGTCTGGTGCAACAAATCAATTTAATTGCCGGCATATTGGTAAGGTAGAAGGAATCCAAATTATACATCTATACTTTTAAAACAATCATTTGAATCCACACCTCAGCTTCAATTCGATCCAGAATTACCGGATTGGATATGCGAAAGATGTCAAACCGCCGTGCAGAGCGCCATAGAGTTCCGTGAGCAATGTCTGAGCAGCCAAGAAAAGTTAAAAACCTGCGATGGGATGCCCACTGAGAGTTCCAGGTCTGCATCCACCCAAATAATCTGTGTACGCCGTAGTACACGCACCCAGAAACAGCTGGGAGTTGCTACAGAGCCAAAGAGTCCGCCCAGTCCCACAGAAGTAATGATCAAAGATGAGAATCTGAGCAATGGCGGCGATGTGGAGGACGATGGTGTGGACCATCTGGATACCAGCAATGATGCAGATCTTAATTTCGTATTTAAAGAGTTGCCCTTGTCAGAAGATGACCATGGGTCACCAGCCAAAGTCCGAAAAGATCGACGAAAGAGACACTTAAGCGAAAAGCGCCAAAAACCAACTCTAACCGTCTTCTTCTGCGATCAATGTGGCACCAATATCACTGGGAAGTCATCGTTTGATCGTCACCAGCGTAAGCACAGCGGCGTTCGACCCTTCCAGTGCGAGTAGGCTGAGAAAACGAAGCAACTTCAGTACAGCTTGTAATTTGTTTGGACCTTTTTAGACTCTGCCCCGCCCGCTTCCTATCCGCCGGGGAGCTGAAAGGACATCAGGTGATGCACACGGGGGATCGTAACTTCCCCTGCCGCTACTGTGAACGCACCTATGTCAACTACAGCGGGCGGCTGCGTCACGAACGAACTCATACCAATGAAAGGCCTTTTGTCTGCTCCCAGTGTTCCAAGGGCTTCACTAATTCATACATTCTTAAGAATCATATGCTCGTCCATACGGGCGAGCGCTTGTTCAGGCAAGTAACCAACTCATTGTGGTTCAATTTGTTACATTAACAGCGCCATTTGCATATGTGAGCTGTGCCAGCGTTCGTTTACGCGACCAACCCACTTGAAGACCCACTATCGGTCGAACACGCACAAACACAATCTGGAAAAGGCAAAGGCCGAGAAACAGCAGCAGCCAGAGGGCTTGGAGATGGCTCTGCCACAGCAGACTGACTTCCTAGTGGAGCAACAACCGGCAGTGGCCTTCACGATAGAAGTGCCTTTGCCTGTGGAGCAGGCATCCTCATTGGATGTAGCCGCTCAGCAGCTCTTGGGACCATCAACCTTAGTATTTAGTACAAGCTGAACCAACGACAACGTAAAGCCAAATATATATAATTAATGCCTTAATTTTATTCGCTTAAAATAAGACTTATAAAGACCATTTTAAATATGACTTTATATTTTAAACCTTACTCTTTGAAAACCAACCAACAACTGGAGACTTGATCATTTTGATTTGAAGATAGAATTTATTAATGATTAAACTTTTATTACAACTCAACTTCTTTTATACTACCGCTGAAATGCTACTTGTCAGTATAGTCCGCCATTGAGCCAAGGCAAATTTTATAACGGTGCATAAAGGTCCATAAAGTATATATATTCTTGATCAGCATGAATAACCCAGTCGATTAAGCCATATTTGTCTCTCCGTCCGTCCGTCCGTCGTGTTGAGCGCCTGGATCTCAGAGGCTATAAAAGCTAGCGCCACCAAATTTAGCATCCAGAGGACTGTATGCTCACACTTTTACCAGTATAAGCGTCCACAATTCATAAGATTAGAGGAAACTAAAAATGCCATTCCGTAAGGATTGACCATATCTATCAGATCACCTAGGGCCGAGCTAAAAGCAACCAGACACTCTAGTGCAGGGCTCGGCACAGCGCTGCTGCTGGGCGGCTGCTGCGCTGCCCTCACGTACACGCGTACTACAGTGATTCGTACCAATACCAATGTTCCGCCAAAGAAGCACACAGACTGGGAATATTTCTCGATATATGTACATAGATGGATATATGTGTGTACATATGTATATACATAGAAGGCATATGAAAAGGTTAAAAACATGTCAGTCTAAGATAAAGCCATTATTAATCGCGGCTTTGAAAATTAAATTTTAATATTAATTTATGAAAATAGGGTATACAAATGTCCATACTATACTATACCTACCTGTTGACAAGCAACAAATTGTCAAATGACGTTGCATTCCGTTCCCACTCACGTAACGTTTTATGTTATTTTTGTGGGTTGACCTTTTTAGTTCGAATCTTAATTTGGAAACATTCCAAGAAAAGGAAGTCGTGAAAACTAGCCACTCTTATGGAGAATTGATTGATAAATCGGATAATATTATAGTTTTAGCACGGAGATTTCTAACTAGCTAGTAATATCAAACAGAAGATCAAAGTCGAGGAAAATGATTTAAGATGACAGTATATTTACTGTATATTCCGAAAATGCAAGGCTATATTTCGGTATACTTCCGAGGGTGTGTCGGTATATATTATCGATAATTCCGCGGTCACACTGTACCAAACATTAACTGTAATTGTTTACATTTCTCGCAGCCCCGCCAAAAAAACAAAAACAATTGTTAGTTATTAGGTTTTATAATCCATTAGTCATACTAAAATGCTGCAAAACGTTTGTCGAACATGCGCCAGCAACACGGACGACAAAAATGCATTGAAGCTTTTCAAAAGCAACGCCCGGGGTCTGGTCCAAGAAATAAATTTAATTGCCGGCATATTGGTAAGCTAGAAGGAACCCAAAATTTATATACTTTCAAAACAATCATTTGCCTTCCCCACCTCAGCTTCAATTCGATCCAGATTTACCGGATTGGATATGCGAAAGATGTCAAACCGCCGTGCAGAGCGCCATAGAGTTTCGTGAGCAATGTCTGAGCAGCCAAGAAAAGTTAAAAACCTGCGATGGAATGCCCACTGAGAGTTCCAGGTCTGCATCCACCCAGATAATCTGTGTACGCCGTAGTACACGCACCCAGATACAGCTGGGAGTTGCTACACAGCCAAAGAGTCCGCCCAGTCCCACAGAAGTAATGATCAAAGATGAGAATCTGAGCAATGGCGGGGAGGTGGAGGACGATGGTGTGGACCATCTGGATACCAGCAATGATGCAAATCTTGATTTCGTATTTAAAGAGCTGCTCTTGTCAGAAGATAATGACCCTGGATCACCAGCCACAGTCCGAAAAGGTCGTCGAAAGAGACGCTCAAGCGAAAAGAGCAAAAAACCAAAACATGCCTGCTTCTTCTGCGATCAATGTGGCACCAATATCACTGGTAAAGCTTCGTTTGAACGCCACCAGCGTAAGCACAGCGGCGTTCGACCCTTCCAGTGCGAGTAGGCTGAGAAAACGAAGCAACTTCAGTACAGTTTGTAATTTGTTTGGACCTTTTTAGACTCTGCCCCGCCCGCTTTCTATCCACCACGGAGCTAAAAGGACATCAGGTGATGCACACGGGGGCTCGTAACTACCCCTGCCGCTACTGTGAACGCACCTATGTCAACTCCAGCGGGCGGCTGCGTCACGAACGCACTCATACCAATGAAAGGCCTTTTGTCTGCTCCCAGTGTTCCAAGGCCTTCACTAATGCATACATTCTAAAGAACCATATGCGCGTCCATACGGGCGAGCGCTTGTTTAGGCAAGTAACCAACTCATTGTGGCTTTTGTTTAATTTGTTAATATTAACATTGACATTTGCAGGTGTGAGCTGTGCCAGGGTTCGTTTTCACGACCAATATACTTGAAGGACCACTATCGGTCGAACAAGCACAAGCAGAATCTGGAGAAAGCACAGGCCGAGAAACAGCAGGGCTTGGAGATGGTTCTGCCCCAGCAGACTGATTTCCTAGTGGAGCAGCAACCGTCAATGGCCTTCACGATAGAAGTGCCTTTGCCTGTGGAGCAGGCATCCTCACTGGATGCCAACCAACAACTGGAGACTTGATCATTTTGATTTGAAGATAGAATTTATTAATGATTAAACTTTTATTACAACTCAACTTCTTTTATATTACCGCTGAAATGCTACTTGTCAGTATAGTCCGTCATTACCCCAAGGCTAATTTTTAATGGTGCACTTTTTAGTTCTAAATATTTAAACTGTCTTCCTCCACCTCCTCCAATTTATGCTCCTTTTTCTGCTCCCTCTCCTGTGTGATCCCGGCCTTCTCCATGTGCCGCTTGTGCACACCCGAACGGAAGTGCGTGCTCAGATGAGTGGGGAGCATGAAAGATTTGTCGCACAGCTCGCACCTTTAAAATCGAACCCGTCAATGCAATTCTAGGCAGGAATTAAGCAGTTTACTCACCTGTAAGCGCGTTCGCCGGAATGTATTAGCATGTGGTTCTTAAGAATGTAACCGGTAGTAAATGCCTTGCCGCATGTGCCGCAGACATATGGTCGTTCATTGGTGTGGGTGCGCTCGTGCTTTACGCGAGTGGTGTAATCGGTGAAGCAGCGGCCGCAGTACTGGCAAGCGAATGGACGCTCTCCGGTGTGCTTTCGCATATGACGCTTCAACTCGGATGTGGTGCAGAAGCGAGAATTGCACAGTCTACAAAAATAAATATGAATTGTAATGGATACTGTAGCTGCTGGTGTTGTGTGGGGGATACTTACTCGCAGGCAAACTGCTTATCGCCTCTGTGGCGACGGCAGTGCAGCTCGAAAGCCATGCGGCCCTTGATGTGATTGCCACACTGCTCACAAATGTACATGCCGCCAGTTCCACGGCGCCGCGGGTCGTCAGAGCGTGCCTTCGGCTTGGGCGGCAGACTGGACTTCTTCACGACAATATTCTCGTGCTCATACTCATCGTCCAACACATTGTCGAGCACGGCCACTTCGTCATCAGAGTCGTAGACATAGCCGTCATTGCCATCGCCTGTAATGAGTTCCCCAGATTCATCCATCATCTCTTGCACCTGATGAATTTGTTCCTCATTTTCTTCGTCTGCCATGAGGCTTTCGTACTCGGCTTCCTCTATAAGCGATGCCTCGTCGTCCTCGACCACGTTGTTTTCGGCCATATCGTAGAAATCATTGTCATATTCGATTTTTGTTTCCATTTCCTCCTCGTCTTCCTCCTCCTTTGGTTCTATTTCATCATGACGGTAACTTTCTTCAGTTTCTCCAACTTCAGGTGGCTGGGCCTTCTTGTCGTCGTCCTCCTCCTCGCCCTCCATATCAGAGCCCATGATGGCAGCCTTGTAGAACGAGGATATCCCCTTTTGCTGGTCTGCGGTTAGTCCCGTTAGCAGACTCCGCTGGGCGCCAATGCAGCGCTCGCGAAATTTTATTGCAGCACTCAGTTCCATGGAGCAGCACTCGCAAATTAGATCCGGAAGACATGCAAAGGGCTCCAGCTATGAGAATATATGATTGCTACAACTATTAAGAATATTTTTCGGCCAAGATACAGTACCCGCAATCCAGTGATCGTCTCAATGTTCTCAATCATCTTTAGATTTGATTTGTCAAATAAACGCGGCGATCTTTTAGTGCTTGCATACTTCGCACACACCCGGCAAGTGCTATTCAAGTGTTTTAACGACGACTTGGACATCTTTTTGGTTGCAATTGTAAGAATTTGTGCCTTTTTTATAATAATTTGAGAACTCAAAAAGTAAACGCGTCGCTTGTCAGCTGGATTTTTGCCATTCACAGCGCACGCAGACATGCCCATTCGACGCGCGGCTGTACATGTTGAACAGCTGTGTCTGTGATGCCGACAACAACAACCAGGACGCTATGTCGAATTTGGATTGGTTCGTTTTCAGCGAAAATGTACAACTAATTGTTGATTAAAATCCCCATTTTACTCTAGGGTGTGCGTGCCGCGTTTGTATGAAGTGAGGAAAAACCACTTGGCTGGCCGTGCCACGCTGGAGCATCCGCTAAAACAGCAGACAGTCACGGTAAGTCTGGGAATATGACGCCCTCTTGGACTTTAATTTATGAACCCTCGAAATTCTTGCATGAAGATGGTGGACAGCAATCCTTTGAGCCAGGCTCTGGAGGGTACTGATCCGCTTTCACAATTTGCGCGCCAAGATGAAGAACTGAATGATCCACTCTCCCAAATGGTCAGCGAATTTGTAAGTGCATAATCCCCCAACCACCCATGAACTGAGCCCTCCCCTTCCATAGGACCTCAAGTCGAAGCGTCGCGAACGTGACAGGACAGAGCCAGAGGATAATACTCTGCAATGGAGCACAAGGCGCTTGGGTATTCTCAATCGCTTCACCACTAATGAGAAGCTATCGCTATCGACTAGTTTTTTGGTCGCCTCAGGCAGCTTGGATGGCGGCAGCGATAGTAGTAAGTCTTGTGGGATGATGTTATTCCTTTCCTAACACATTCAATCACAGTCAAAGCACAAACTGTGGTGGCAGACAAGACCAAGTATCGGTTGGAACAGCTGGATCATTTTGATGATGGTTCTATGCGGCACATGATGGACCTCACGCAGCCGGAATACATTCAGAGATTCGAGCAACTCAAGCAGGAGCTCACCCAGTCCTGGAACAATGATCAACGAGTGAAGGCTCTGAAGATCGCCATACAGTGTGCCAAGATGTTGGCGGACACCACTGTCCTGCAGTTCTATCCCAGCCAGTATGTCCTCATTACGGACATTTTGGATGTCTTCGGAAAGCTGGTGTACGACCGATTGCGTGCCAAGGCATCGGGCCTGCCTGGTGCTTCGGCGGCCACATTAGAACGCGAACGTGAAGCTGCTCGGGATACGTGCCAGAATTGGTTCTACAAGATTGCTTCCATACGAGAGCTGCTGCCGCGCTTGTACCTGGAAATGTCCATATTCAAATGCTACGAGTTCTTGACATCCGATCGCGAGGAATACGAGAAGTTACTGCGACGCCTAACGCACCAGTTGAGAGGCATTGCAGACCCCTTGGTTTCCAGCTATGCGCGTTGCTATCTAGTGCGCATGGGTGTGACTGTGACGCCCAGTAAGACATATATTCGTGAGAATTTTGGCGATTTGTTCATTGTTTATCCTCAGGTGAGTGAAAGTACTGTCTTAATGGCTTTATTTGACCAATAATTCTGTGATAGATCTTTCGCTTTGTGGCCCGTTTCAATCTGCACCCGGAGATCGTCACCGCCAGCTCGTATCTGCAGCTGTATGCACCAGCATTCGATTATATGCTGCTGTGTTTGGTTCACAAATGCGAGCTTCATACGCAGGATATCCTCAACGAATGCAAACAGTTGAAAAACAAGTGAGTGGCAGTCCATATATGTATTTAAATTAATCCCATTTCAACTCTTTAATGCCTCAACAGCGGTGCAATACTGATGTCCATTCTGAGCTCCTTCAAATCTGAGTTCATTGCCACAAATGCATTGGAGTTTGTAGAGCTGATAAATGCCTCAGAGACGCCCGGCATATCCAAATCCCAGCTGCTTCGTTCACTGGGAAGCAGCGTCAGCAGTTGTGCCCCGCTGCAGGAACAGCGTGTGACTTTTCTGAAGGCTGCCTTTGAGACCATCAACAAGCTGACGGATCCGAATGAGTACATCAATTGCGTAGAGACCTGGGCTGTCTTCGTATCACAGTATTTTACGGTGCCCTAATACCATGATTTAATCTATAAATCTCTTATTAATTATTGATTCTGTTTCGATAGATACACGAAGTGAATCGCCTGCTGGGAGAACTGAATACTCGCATGTGCTTGGGCAAGGCATATGAGAAGCACTACCCACAGTTGCAGAATATTCTGTCGAGGATTATGCAGAATTATCGCAGCATTGAGCTGCTGTTAATACAGCCAAACTTCTTGCCCTATTTGGACCTGTTTCAGAAGGAATCAGTGCGCGTGGAGGTCTGCAAGACAATACTCACATACTACAAGCAAAACAGCGAGGAATACACCTGCGATGCTGTGGTCACGAATGCTCTGATGTATCTGGGAAAGATTCTCAATGATTCTGTGAAGTATGTGCATCTTTAATCTTGTAGAAATCTTTTTCCCAACTAACGTTTCTGTTCTTCGAGCAGTGCTCTCTCGGTGGACGATGAAAGACGACAGATATCGCAGCTTATAAATGTCTTTATACACAAAGTACACTTTGGTCGCGACTTGGAGCAGCAGCTAGGTTTCTATGTGGAGGCTAGGGGCACATTTAGCAATCTAGATGCGGTATATGTCACCCTGGTGCATGCAGCTTGTAAGCTGGCAACGCGTAATACCTCAAAATCGACGGGTTTCATCAAGGCCTGCATTGCCTACTGTTTCATAACCATTCCGAGCATCAGCGCTGTCCAACAGCAAATGGATTTATATCTGCTTTGCGGCCAGCTGGCCCTCAGGCATCTGTGCCTGGGACAGGGTAAGGCATTTCTCCACTTAATATCTGAAATTTCTGTATAAACATGTTGCCTTTTCCTTAGCTGATTCCTGCTTTGAGGCCGCTTTGCAGCTGGTGAATGAACTGCCTGCCGCCACCGTGGATTTCGAGGGTAAACCGCGCAGCCTGGAGCGCTATTTAGTCACGTATCTGTGCAACATGCTGGCCACGTTGATTGTGGTGCCCGATAGTCCAGAGCAGGGAGTGCTGTACTTTTTGCGCCTGCTCCTCGATGTCATTGGGAAGCACGAGTTCAAGGCGGACAGCACGGCGCCGAGCGTCATCTATCTGCATGCCTTGGACATGCTCTATGTTCAGTCTCTGGAGAGGTATCCCTATCACATACAGGGAGTGGTTTCCAATGATGATTTGTACGGTCATGACCCCAAGTTTCTAGTGGAGATCAACAATCTGTGTGTCCAAGTGGTGGATGCCATTCTGCTGCAGCTCAAAGCCCTAGGTGTTGCCCAGCAGCAGCGACAGCAGGCAGAGCTATCCCTAGATCTGTTCTTAAGAATTGTGCGCTATGCCGATTTGGAAAAGGAAACTGTAGCCCAATTGGCACTGAACCTCTGGCTATTGGCTAACAAATCGCAAACACAACTGGATGTAAAGACTCTTGTATGTAAAGCACAAATCTATCTTTTTTGGTATCCGTTGCTTATGGATTTATTATACATTTTTCAGCCACAAACACTACGCGTTGTAGAGCTTCTGTACAAACAATTGAGGGATGTGGCACCTGCGCAGGCACAGGCCATTGCCAAGCTGCTCCTGCGCATGCGCAACAGCTGAGAGATGGAGCGAAGCCTGGCTGCTTGCTGAGATTATTCAATATATTCTTATACCCTATATGCATGAATCTTTTACGGATTCAAGGCCTGCATTATACCTTACCTTCAGTTTTGTGCTTTTTTTAGCTGACATTTTTGTGTGCAATTACAAACATATGTATGTTTATATATAAAGACTTGATACAAGACTTGATTTTTGACTGGATAAATGAAACGAGATTTGTTTAAAGAGTTTTGTAAAAGCGCAGTATTCAGATGCGTTTATTCAATAATAATAATACGATTGCCGGGAGGCCCGTTGGCCACAGCTATCATTTAATTTAAGCTGTGCGTTAACCAAAAATTACACCTTTCTGGCTGTCAAATGAATCTGTTTTATCGAGAGAGCAGGTCCAAGAACACACACAACTTACACTCTCATTCTCTTTGTTATGCCTCATACATGTGTTCTTTAATCTTTTATAAACACCCAAAGAAGGGTACAATTTAAAGCATTTTTCAATTCCCAACAGTTGGGTTGGTGTAAAAAGGTTTACGAATGAGGGATAGGGAGTGTAAAAATAGAATTTACATTTTGTGTTTCCTTATTCTGTGTTCAGTTTTTATCCTTTTTTTGGTAGTTTAAAACATTTGAGGCATTTCTGTCGTACAAATAAATGGCTACAAAATTTATGGCTGACAAATGAGTAGCATTCGAATATTCAAGAAATTAAAAATCAACAAAACTTAAAGCGTAATACGATTATCAAAGATATAGAGATACAATATATAACTATTTATGTATGTATATCGGGTGTATATATGTATACTATACGTATGTATATAGCAATGTGTAGATATATGAGTGAGAAAAAGTATATCCAAAAAGCTGGTTCTGCAGTCTAGAAATTCGTCTCCTTAAATTCCTTGGATTGTAGCACGGGGGAAAGTGTCGTCGTGGTCGTTCCCTCATTTTCATTGCCATTTCCCTCCGATGCTCCTCCTCCTCCACCTACTGTGTAGGCCAGCACAGTGGCATGATCTAGTTTCCCTGGCAAAGCCACAAAGGCACTGCTGTCCACAACCCTCTTTCTGGCCGCCCGATGCTGCATTCGATTGAGCTGCACCTCCCGCTTGGCGCCATCGGGTCCCGTCGAGAGCTTGTAGAAGAGCTCTCGCTGCTCCAGGGTCTTGCGGCGCGCAGAGGTTATCATTCGCACGAAATCGATAAGCAGGTGGCAGAGCCTCCTCGCCGAAACGCAGGGCGAGAAGGTGCCATTGATGCCATAGCTGAGGAGATCTTCCAGGCGATACAGCGTCAGAGCATGCCGTTGGGGTCCTGTCACAAGCGGCAATCCAGAGATCGACTTTGGTATGCGCTGCGGTGCCGTCGTCACAGCGGCTGGCGTTACCAGTCCCTGGCGTGGCTCAATCAGCGTCTGGGACCGCATATATTTCGGACGACTGGGCGCATTGCTAGGCGGACTGCCCGCCTTTACTTGCCTCGCTGGCCGTGTGGGTGGCGTCGAGGGATGGAGCCGTGCATAGATCGCAGAGGCACTCTTGTTCTGCCGCTTGGGCGCCAAACTCGAGGGCTTCCCCACAGATGTCTGCAGCTTTACATCGGGTGTCCAGGCCTCGGCGAATTTCCCCACCACCGGATCAAAGTTATCGCTAATTCCGTCCGATGTGAGGAACACAATGTCCCCGCTTTCGATGCAGCTCATCGTAAATGTGAGATTACTCAACTCGGGCTTGTTGCCGTCTGCAGGGCCCAGGGCTCCCAGTGCATCACGCATATCCCTCATGGAGCTGATGTCGTGGGAGGCTTGAGTCAACTCCCTTACGCCATGCTTCTTGGAGTACACATAGCCCAGGGAGTCGCCCACATTGCAGGAGCACACCACATACTTTCCGGGTGCGCCGTCCAGCGGCAGCACAACGGCAATGGTGAGGGTGGACAGTGCTCCTCCTACTTCCAGTATGCAGCCGTGGCCCTCCCACAGGCTGCGCAAGAGACTGACAAACACTTCCTGCGTGGTGGTGGCCCTGCATTCCAGTGCCTGTCCGAAAACCGCACGATCCAGGTAGTCCAGACAGCCATGGACAGCCGAGCGAGCGGCTAGACGAGCTCCATCGCCTGCAAAAGGACTAGGGATTAATATCAAAAGGGATTTTCTACCTACAGTATTCTTACCCCAATTGACGCCATCTGCCATGGCCATTGCAGCGGAATCTCCACGCACAACCATGCCATAGCAATCGGCAATGGGATTACCCATGGGCTCCTTCGTTAGCATATTCGTTTCGTAGAGGGACACCGAGATTCCATAGGCAAAGTCGCATTCCATGCGCCAGTTCTCCACGCCAGCAACGACCGCAGGAGGAGATGTGCAGGAGGAGGACGACCCACCCTGATTGCTTACAGCCTCGCGGAGCAGACGTTCCCTTTCCGAATGGGGATTGGCATCCGCAGAGGCCTCAGTCTTTGCATTCAACAGATTTCTGTTGTTCTGATCCTGCGACGACAACACAGGAAGTGCTGGCCTTTCCGCCATCTCCCGAAGCCGCAGCCGCCACGGCTGCCGAGAGATTTGCAATGCTGCTTTTGGAGTTTTTCCGCGAACGCATGCCCGAGGTGGAAGCCGTTCCTCCCTGCTGGTCTCCCGCATTGCTTTGCCTGCGCGAACCACCGCCACCGCCCACCTGTGGCCTTCCAAATTTATTCGTGAGCCTTGTGGCGGAGGTGCTTTGCTGTGTGGCTGTGGCAGGAGCCCGTGCGGTGGCATAGCAATCCTCGTTCTCCTGCTGCGTGTCAATGAAATCAATGTCATCCGCATAGCTGGCACTCAAATGGAGTTTCGAGCGCTTTATGCCCGTCAAACCCTCGTCGGGCCCAGTGCAGGCGGCAGTGATGGTGCAGGTTCCAGCCTCATAGCCACCCAACTTCAGGACTGGCATCTCTGTGGGATTCAGTCCATTGTAGATCTCTGGGCCATCCACAAATTGTCGTTGCATGCGGCTGCCACACAGGGAAAGATTTCTATTAAATTTTGATTCCATTTACGACTCGAATCGCGCGACTCTTACCCCTCGAGATATTTGGTTATGAAGTTGCCATCGTCATCGCCGTCGTTTGCATTGCCACGACGACGACCCTCGCGGGGCTCTGCAATGAAACTCAATTGACGAAAGTACGTGGTGACCTTCTGACGGAGCGAAGGCATCTTAACTCCCAATTAGAGAGAGGCGGCAGTGCCTCTTAATTACTGGAGAGCCGGTGGTGCTTCTGGGATGCTGGATGCTAGGGCTGGAGGGATAACCAGTGCAGCAGTTCGTTCACCTCATCTGCGGGGCAATTGTTGTGGGAGTCACTGCAGCTTCTGTATCCTACAAACGACGGAGAGAGAGAGAGGGAGCGTTTCATTTAATTATCAATAAATTATGCAATTAAATGAGGCATAAAAAATTAAATTGCAATAGAAGTAGCAGTCAGCAGTCAGCAGCCAGCAACCGGCAACCAGCATCTCTTGGCAGTCTAATGACAGGATGTGCTTTTTAGTTGCCGCAGGCCATCATCCTCCTGCCTCATTAGAGGTAGAGAACGTAGAGGAAGTCACAGACAGAGCCTGCCTCCTCGAAAGCCCATTCATTCCCCGTCTGGCAAACTCATTTCGTATGCCCAAACCCCCCACACGCCACCCTCTCTCCCTCACTCTTTGTGGGTTTTCTGTGTGTGCTCTGATGATTAATGAATGAACAGAACCAGAACCCGAAACCGAAACTGAACCCGAACCCGCTCCCCCTCGCAGCAGCTGTTAAGTTTTCGAGTCTCTAAAGTTCTGCATTTCAACAGAAAGATGATATCATATGGGAGTTCCATGAGGGAACAGCAAATAAGAGACAGCATTTTGAAGGATGATAGACATTTGAAGGGTAAAAACAAATGAAAGGCAGCACTTAGGGGGTAGAAACAAATGAAAGACACCACTTGAAGGTCAGAAATACCTCAAACGGAAGCACTTACACGCTGAGTAGTAATAGATCTACCTTTTGCTCTACCTTCGTTCCCACTTTAATTGCCATAAACGCCCCACACACACACACAATCGTTATGCAAACCTCTGCGCTATAATTTTCTCCTTCTTGGAGACACAAGTATATTTTACAGCCACAATAAATGCTAATCTTCAACAACAATTGCTCTCTGGAGAGCCCTGAGATGAGGCTTTTCCTACACACAAAACGATTTATATAAACGATCAACAACAGCCACAAGAGAAATGTGTACAGAGCGTGAAAGTGCTCTTGATGACAGGCAGGCGGTAATTATTTTCAGAGCAAACAATTTCGCCAAATGCTTCACATATAACAAATAAACTACAATAAAACTGGCTTTAATTTATGGCATAAAGTGGCGCTGGCACTTTGCGGCCTGACAAATGAGAATGATTAATGATGAACAGCTACAAAAAAAATGGTGCATGCATTTCCCAATGTTTCCAGCTATGTGGAACTACAAAAATATAAGTTTAAATGAATCCTTGAACTTATTGGACTCTCCGAGCCCCATCGAACTTTCAGTATTCGCTTTGATCGGTGATCAATCACGAATCAATCAGCAGAACCGGCACTAAAGTGTAATTCAATTGAGTTCAATCTGTTGGCAATTTCTTGGCAGAGAGAAGTGATCTGATCTGAGATCTGATCTGATCTGCACAGATCTCCACACCCACAGTGCACGTAAATGCATTAAAATCAAATTAACCCAAATTACATTTCCATTTTGCTCTCCAAGATACAAATCAAAATGAATTGAAAAAGTCAAGACAAAGCCAGAGGCTAAATAGAGCAGTGGGAAGTGGCACAGCCAAGGGGGCAGAGGGGGAGCCTATTGAAGTGCAGCCAACTGAGTGCACACTCGTAGCCAGCCACAACCACCAGAGCCAATGGCAATCAATCGGATGATTGAAAAAGCCTCCACTCCACTCCATTGCATCGCCACAGCCAAACAGCCAAACAGCCACACAGCCATTGATGCCTCCGCCTACACAGCCACTGCATAACATTTCAATTTGGCCACAACAATGTGTACTGCAATATGCAATATGCGATTAAATGTGCAGCCAAAGTGAGATTACAAGCCACAGGCGGCACCGCAAGAGTCGCGTCCGCCACAAACATCAATGCTCAGGCCACAGATTTGCATTCTGCCTGCTGCCTTCTCCCTCTACTTCGCTTGTGCTCCAGTTTGAGCCCCACCTGAGCGGAACTGAGCTCCAGCTTACAGCTCCACGTTCCTCCTCCACGTCACAGCGTCAATCAAAGTCATCATCATCATCATCTCTTGACATACAAAAGGCGTTTGACTCACTGCGGGAAAAGACTTCAGTATAGAAACAAGGTTAGTCTTCAGAATGTTACGAATAAAATTTAAATGCGCAGGGTGGAAATTGTTAGAAATTACAACACATTTCTTAAAACCACAAGCAAGCTCTTAATGAAATTATTTCTAACTAGAAAACAATTTGTACGCGGGATAGAACGAAGTAGGACTGAGAAAACTAACCGAGGAGCGCTGCCGCATGACGGAATTAAAGTGTAAATGAAAATATTGAACTCAAAACAACAACACATCTCTAAGACTATCTATTCGAGCATCCAATTTGCAGTTTGTAAGCTCTCTTCCCTCTATTGAAGAGTACGTATTATGTTCTTATTTCTCTCAGTGTTTTTCTTCTCGATTCTCGTTTGACTTTTGTGTTTTCTTTCATCTCCTGAAGATGACGCTGATGATTCTGACGATGCTATTGTGGGTGAGAGCTCTCACATAATAATATTTAATGTGAGGCCATTGTCCACCTGACAAGAGCACGTGCTGTGACGAATGAATGGGAAACTCAAGTTATATCATAAATACAAGTGGGTCTTCAATTACAACGATCTCTTTCATAATCACGGCATTCCTCAGTGCAATCAAATTCTTCTATAACAACATTTAATCGTTTCGAAGAGGCGACACTCCCGCTAAATCAACATACGATCCCTCGAATTTGTGAGGCGTGCGCCACAATCAATCGACACTTTGATGGAGAGCGTTCGCATTGGGGCACATCGAATGTTTCAACACCCGAAACGAATCAAGCATGTAGGAAATGGGGAAAAACTGCTCGTACAGGCAGGCCGAGGCACGAGGAGTATTGTGCAAGGTCTGAGGAGGGGCACAGCAGCAGCAGTGTATAAAAGATCGGGTTTATATGTATGTGTATATGTGTATGTGTTTAAATATTATCTCAAATGTGGAGCAGATCTCGTGAGTTGCTGCTGCTGCTGCTGCCACAGCGTGTGTTTATGCTCGAGAAAACCCAAAATAAACAACGAAATGAGTTTCCTCAAACTATAAATAATCGAGACGACGGATCGCCCCTGCCGCCACATGTGGGGCGATCCCAGAACACCAAATACCAGACCCCAGACTGATTCTTAGCCTCATCTCTGTCTTAAGATTTCATCAGGTGTAACCTGGAAATAGCTGAAAATTACAGAGTACAATTGTTGAATTCTATTTATTCAACAGTCAGAAGTAACTGCATTCCCTGTTAATCAATTCACACGAGAAGTTAATCAGTTATTTACTACGGGAATCTGTGTTTACTCTGTGGGTTAATTAGATGTGGCATCAACAGACGACAGGGCAAGGTCTCTCCAACATTTGAAAAGAGTCGTTCATCTGAGGTTGCTCTCCACCAGAGAGATTCTTTTATGTTTGTTTTTGGCCTTTGTGCATATTCAAAAGTGTTGACTTAATGCCTAAAGAGAGGGGCAGAGCGTGAGCGACGTGCTAAAGCCATAAACAAACAAGTCGTCAGAGAAGTGGGGTTTAGTGAGAGAGAGAGAGAGAGATAATGTCTCGGTCTTTTGGTCTGCACACATTTGCTGCATGGAAAGCTACGAGCAGAAGACGATGGTGACAACAAGTTGCACAGAGAGAGACAGACAGAGAGAGAGATGTGTACGCTCCATGGAATCTCAAGGTGCAGCCGTTTGCTGGCGTTTTTCTATGGTTGGGGAGGTCTTAGCACAAGTCAAGTGCATCACTCGCTGAAAAGCCAAAGCCAGACAGAAACACAAAAGAAAAGCAGAGACACACACGAAAGTGAAAATTTGTGGGCAATGCATTCATGGCGTGCGGGGTGCATCTTTTCCACACCCAAAAGAAAGTTGAAGGCCGTCTGAAGATCAAGATGGAATAGCAAAAATAAATACCAAATTAATTCAGCAAACAAAGCTTTAACTTGAACTGCAAATGTTTTCAAGCTGAAGATTGGGCAAAAAATTCTCAATTATTCAATATATTTATTGCTCAAATAAACAGTCTTTTTAGACCCTATGTATACTATGTGTAACTAAGATTAAAACGCATTTAAAAAGTGCAAATGCTTTGTGTATGGGAAACCGGTTTTATAAACCACAAATGAGAGCCCGGGAGGCAACCGCAGAACCCGAATGAACAATAATCTCTCGAATAAAAAGAATACTACTCTTAATTTTCATTTCCTGATTTGCCATAATAATTTTCCATTCCCCTGATGGCTTATCAAGCCATAAATACGAACAAGAAAATGAGGAAAAGAAAAGAAATAAATTCATTAAGAAATATGTGTATATGGGTAGGTTTTCAGAGGGGATTATATAACTCTTTTCTCTTAGTCCATGGGCGGTTCCCATGCAGGGAATCATCTTCTATATGCATATGCATGAATGCAATATATTGTACATACAACTCTCCCCTCTATCATTTTGTCAGAGAACAGCCTTTTAGCTTATGAAACCCCTTCATCAATTTTCCTATATGTAAGTGCTGCAATCCCTGCCCCACCATTAGACAAAAGGCAAGCAAATATGTAAACAGGTGTTGGACCACTCATTGGAAAAGCTGTTGCCTGCATGAATAATACATTCTTAAACCGCCCCTAAAGCGCACTCACAAAGCCCCCATCAAACCTCCTGCCCAAAAACAAATACACAGCCAAGTGCCGCTTGGGGCTTCATTAAAATCGGGTTATTAAAATTGTACATAACGTAAACCGCATGAAAACAATCAGAAAAGGAGGTTCCTTGACCTCAAGAAGGGGATGGATCGTTTGTGGGGGTCGACGACATGGCTGCATGGGATATAGCGTGACGTCGTATGGGGAGAAATAAATGTAAAGAAAGAGAAGCCAAGCCAAGGGGTAAGCTCTGTACCGATTCCCCCAAACATGGGCGAAACATTTCTTAAATTGCCATCTAATTGGCATTATTTTTTCATTGGGTGCGTGGTACGCTCCATTTCCTGTTGCAACAATTTGAATTAATGGAGTTTTGCTGCTGCCCCCAGCTGCATCCACAAGCCACACATCCATCATTCCATCTGCGAGTGGCACAGCAACTCAATTCCCACTCTGAAAATTGACAGCGCGGCGAAACTGAAAGTGCAATCCAAAGATCGGGGGCAGGTTTCCTTTTGTTTTATTGCTTCGCAACGAGGAGGAGCTCCATTCACACTTCGTACGAGTATTTCTTAGAAGGGATTTCACCCCTAAACCTTATTTCTCTGGTTGCAATTTCCAGCCCATTTCCGCTTGCATGTTTTTCACCCATTCTGCTCGAGCTTTTGAGGTCGCGCTACTTGGCCCAAAATGAAAACCCATTTGGAGGGGAGGCAGAGTTTTTCCCCCGCAGCGGAAAAACAAGTCGAAGAAGTACTCGTACAATAAAAGAAAATGTGGGGCAAGGCAAGGCCTAAGCCTTAGAAGCAGCTGTTGTGAAATAGTAACGAGAAAAGAGGAGTGTGCCTGAAGAAATGTCCATTGTTTCGGGGCAAGTTTCGGTTTGAAGTTGGTAAAAGAAACAGCAGATTGTGGGGGATAATCCTCTTAGAATTGATTAAAGAAAAGCCCCACAAAAGTTCTCACACTGATTGGCTGTGCCTCATAGATCTGGCCTCCTGCTTAAAACCTCTTTTTTCCATCCACAACATTATTTCCATAATTGAATTGAGAGTCAAGGTAGCAGACATAGCTGTCGTCAATGTTTCTGTGGCGATTTATACACGACAACTAATCCTACATGAATAAATTAAATGTAGAAGCCTCCACAAAGTAAGGCTGCCGCTTGGGGTTTGCGTTTGGGTTTGGGGGCTTGGCCCCGCGTTGTGTGGCATACAAATAAGAGACGACGCCTCAACTCCAACTCCTTTTCCTATGCAAATTTGCTGTAGAGAAACCCGTCGGACGACTGAAGTTATAGTACAAATATCTGCGGAACGGTGACTGGGTGTGGGACTTACATATTAAATTAAATGTTAATAATGAACAAAGACAATTCAAACGGAGTCAAGGCCCGGGCAAAGAACTGTGTTGGGGCAGCAGAAACACAAAGAAACAACAAGAGACTGAGGCCCCCTTAAGCAATTGTAAAGCCACTTTGTCAGCTGCCCCAAAGCTCCAAAAACCTCGCAACTCTTACTCCCAATCCAAGTCATGGTCGTCGTCTTCGTCGTCTGCTTCTGGTGTCAAATGTCTGCCCACTGGATGGACAGGCGTCTGTTTTCCAGGTGGTTGGTCGGTTGGTTGGTTGGTCTCTTTCTGTCTCTATTGCGGGGTTAAATGACCCCTGACCGTCTGTCTGTCCTTCTTTTGGCCACGTTTTAATTTGAATTTTATTCGGTTTATTCCCCTGTTTGATTGTTGAGTCATACTGACATTTGGCTGACTAATCCATTGTAGGGGAAACGATTGGCGCGTGCTTAGAAAAAGCCATAAAGTAACAGAAGCCACATAAATATATGTAAGACTTTTAATTTATTTCTTTAATATTCATAATGAAAACTTCGAAACAATAGCTATAAAATAGCACTGGCTAATAATGAGGGTTCCTACCGCCACCCTTTCCTTTTTTCATTGAATCAACTTTTTGTTTGCTGTTTTTCCATTAATTTAAAATTGGCAAAATTTGTTTGTATATTTAGCAAAATTTGTTTGTGTATTTTGCCGCTGGTCGAATGCTTCCGCTCAGCTGCGGGGTCTCCCTCTGATCGGTTCTGGTTTTTTTTTTTTGCTAATCGTTTGACTTGGGTGCTCCTCTTCATCAAAGGCCACACAAAAAGACCAATAAGTTCTATAAATGTTCGCCAGACAAATTGATTTTAATGAGCTGGAAACCTTTTCAGCTGAATAGAGTTTTTCTATTGTTAAGAGGAGAAGCAGGAGAGGCCACTTAATGATGGCGAACAACCCCACTCTGTATGCGAGTTAAACAAATATAGAAATTCAATATTTATACAGAGCTTCTGTTGCAGGGAAGCTCCTGCCTCCGGAGCTAATTCATTAAAGAAGAATGAACTCTTCGCCTGTGGAGCTGCAGAGCCCGGGCAAACAAACTTCTCAACTTCAACATCCACACGAGCAGGACCATGGACCAGAACTACGTCATAAAACCAGCCATCGAGACAACAAAGGATGGTCGTGGTAGTGGCTAGAGAATGGGGGCAGAAGCCTGGCAAGACCGCCAGTTGGTGGCTGGCAGTCCCAGACAGAACAACTTCATGCGGCACCCCACCAACATCACCATTACCCCACCCCTCTGGGGCATCAAAACCAGACGGCAACAGACTCCTTCTCCAACAAAAAACCAGGGAAAAAGAGAAAATAAAATGTGGAAACAAAATATTCCATGAATAGTTCAAAGTTTGTGTGTGAAAAACTAAGAGTACAAAAAAGTTGGGAGGAAATTTCTTTGGTTGCCAAGCGAAAGTGATTGAATTCCTAGGGATTCCGACTGGCGCCGATACTTGGGAAGGAATTTTTCATCCGTTTTTCAAATAAGCTCAAGTTTTTGACTAGAGTGGGAAGAGTATAAAACGGGGGATAGTTTGTTGGAATGTTGCACAGCTTCCAATCGGAAGCCCTCCAGTGTTCGATTTGTTACTGCGAAAAGATTTTCAAAAAATAAAGATAATAAAATCCAAGCTTTCATTTCATTTGATTCTTACGGGAAATTTGTGCAGCAAAACAACGATATTCATTTCCTATTACAACAGAAGCACAAGAAGGCGAATATGCTCCGGTTCCATAGACAAAACACCCTTGATAAATAAAGTTATCTTTGGATTTTATCTTGTGGACAAAGTGGTTGTCAGCCCACAAAAACGTCGCCCCAAAAAAGTGTCCCCTTTAATTTACAGTTTATTTCCGGCTGATTTCCCCCTGCGTCAGTTTTTACCGCAATTTTTGCGCAACGTAACAGACGACAGACGACGGGTTGAAAGTTCCCATTTTCATTCCCGGGCCAGGCGCCACATCACGTGCCAGGAATGGGACAGAGCAGGGGGAGGAGGAGGCATGGATTCTCCAAGGAATTGCCGGTCTTTGTTGAAAATCGATTTTGCGGCATGACGAACGTGTTATCCTTGGAGCCGCAGTGGCGTGTGTGCAGGCAGGAGCTTGTGTTCAAAGAAAATGACTGCTGCTGCACTTACTTTACCCCTCCCCACACAATGGCCTACAGTGCCGTTATGTCGTGCCACAGTAGTGGGTGCAATAGAGAGAGGGAGATGAAAAGAGGAAGCTTCCATCACTTGCAGGCAGCGGTAGAAAAAAGCTTGGCAATGGAGTGACGTTTTAAGTGGCAAAGTTTTTGGGTTGTTTGCAAAATATACTTGTACTTCCTGTGTCTGCCAGCAGAAACAGGGGCGAAAAATAGATTAATTTGCAACTGCAGCTCTTTTGTGAAATTATCGCTCTTTGGCACCCGATTAGTTTTCTTTAATTGTTTACGAAAAGCCAAAAATAACAACAACTACAACGAACACAACAACAGCAAACAGCGAAAAAGTTATTAGCACAGTTTCGAAATTCGATAAAGGTAAAAACCGGTTATTGCTCTGCCATAACGAAAGCTGCTGCGTCTTTATCGTGCGTTACGGTTGTTGTTGTTGTTGTTGTTCGTCGCAGCAGCAGCTGAGAGGCTGGCAGGCATACAAAAATGCCAAGGCGAAGCTTTTGATACCCTTTGGGTTCCAGCGAACATAGGTTTGGTTGTACGGATTGGATTTCATTTGTTTGAATCAATTAAGTAAATATATTAAACTATGAAAATTCCATATTTCGGTTCGATTTTCTGTGGAAACAACACACTTTTCCTTTTTCTTTGCGCTGCAAACACAAACTGAAACTCGTAATGGCTTTTGTTAGGGCATCATAAATACCTCAGCAGGTGAATCAACACACGCACTCCCTATCCCTCTCGCACGCTCTTTGAGGACTCAATCTAAGAAGGAAATAATAAAGCACACGACAAACACACACACAAACACACTCAAAAAGGCATGAACAAAACAAAAAGCGACAAAAGGCGGCAAAAACATTTGGGGGCCAAAATCGACTCGACGCAAAAATCAATAGCAAAAGCAAGAAAAAAAGCAACAGAAGGAATTCACTTACAATAATTTTAGTTATTGTTGTTGCGTTTGTTTCGTTATCGCTGCTGCCTTCTCCCTTTACATGTGTATGTTGTTTTTGTCATTGGCGCCACACGTAATGTGCGTGCGTGCGTTTCGTGGGAGGGAATCGGCGGTCGGGCGGTGGTGTGTATAAATATTTAACAATAACGAAGGGTTGTTTACGAAACTTTAGCTCTGAAACATGTTTTTAATGGAATTTCAATGCTTTGTTTAATTTCCAGTTATATTTTTATGCACTGCACTTGTCAATTTAAATACGCGCGTCCAAAGGCTCGACCGTTCAGAGCTAATTTTACGAGTTTTCAAATTTTCCAACCTGTCTCTTACGGTACTTTCGGGTCTTGCGGTACTTTCGGGCTTCGGGCTTTTATCGTTTCGTATTTATTATCTCGTGCTTGTGTGACCACGTATTTTTTGCCAAGATATACCGTTGATTTCTCGAAAATATACCAAAGTGTACGGTCTCATTTTTAAAATATATCGTTAATATACCAAAAGCTTAATATTTATCTTCGATTTTGATATTCCATTTAATATTTCAAGCTAGTTGGGCCTTTAAACCTTGAACATATAATTTTACCCAATTAATGAATAATTTCTGTACATTTAGCTTATCAACCCTATTCTTTTTTATAAGCTATATAAAGCTATACGCCCAGTACTCAGACACGCAAAATATTCTGCCTACGGCAAGTGCTACATATTTCGCCTTGTTTCCAGTATGACCAAAGTATACCAAATTGCATGCTCTCTGGGTACACTGTTTTGTGTTATGGAATAATTTTGGAACATGGACCCATCAATACTCTACATCCTCCATAAAATGTTAAAATTATGTTAATCTGGCTGCCTTTAATAAATTAAACTGGACATTGTATTAATTGCTGAATGGATGACCTAAAAAACCAAGAAAGAGGTTAATAAAATATTATTTAAAATGTCCCAGCTTAGAGCAACATCCTTTTAAATTTTCCCGCTGGATAGAGCGGTGAAGAGCCAAAGGGAGGATTAGGTCAGCAAGATCCTCTTCTCTCTCCTCATCTTTGCGTCTCAATTTGAGCACAGAAATCCCACAGAAGTATACCACAAATAATATACGTTCACACTTACATATACAAGCACTTTTCCTCGACTTTGATCTTCTATTTGATATTACCAGCTATTTAGGGGTTTCAGCGTTAAAACTATAATTTGATCCGATTCATTAATCAATTCTCCACAAGATTTTATGACTAGCAGTTTTGTTCGATGGCTTGCAAAATTAGGTTAAACTGTAGAAAATCTCTGTTGATTTTTATGAAAAACGATCAGGAATTTTATGAGCCACTTCTACACGCTTTCTACATTCTACAATCATAAATAATCCGGCGCCACCTAGCGGGTGGGGGCAGAACGTTAAGTGAATTAAATATGTTTAATAAGCGGGGCTAAGAGGGTTAAGCTCTAGGTATATTTATGGTATATATTAGGTATATTTCTGTATCTTTCTAACGAACAGACGGTATACTTTCTCGATAAATCTGCGGTCACACTGATTGTGCGTTGCTCGATCCGTGAATTTGTTGAAATTTTTCAAACTTTCGTGCTATTAAAGTGTTTTCTGTGTACAATTTTGAAGACCATCAACTGAGAGAATACGTTCTGCGTATACACATTGGAAATAATCCAAGAATTGGTAAGTTTTTCCTCCAATTTCGGTTGCTAAATGCCGATGCACACACGCATATTGACTCGCACATATACTGGCTCAGCGACAAGCGAATTTGCGAATTTCATTTTGGCCTGGCTCTTGCTTTTTTGTTGTTGCGGGTAATATGTTGTATGTGCTAAACATTAATTAATTGTCGCAATTTCTGTTTCGCTATAAATATGTGAAACGTGCTGTCGGCATTTGCTTTCATTTAATGGGCAATTGCGTTGCTTTTTTTTGCCGGTATTAGTGCGTTTGTTGGCGCGGGCGAATGGCGGGCAATTACACACACACACACTGGCGTTTGTGCAGATAGTGGTTTACGTTTATGCGACTTTGGGTTTGGATGTAATATAAGATAATATAATGATCATTTAGGGGCCTTCTTTTCCATTTGTGCAAATATTTTATCAGAGTTCTTACAACGGACACCACCGATCGCTATTGCCAGCGAACGCATAAACGCCGCGTGAAACGGCACACACATACAGACACAGCGCACACACAGGTGAATGAACTTTTTTGCGTTGTTTTGTAATCTCAAATTGTTGCTGTTTTCTGTAGTTGTGTGCGAATTTTGTAATTGTTTTGAGAGCGCGCGCAAACAAAACACACACATGGCGTTTTCTTTTCTCCTCATTTGGTTTTTTCTCGCATTGTTTTCAATTTGCCGCCCCTGGCTCTGGATTCTCTGTTCCTCTGACTTTGCAGCTGCATTTGCACACGAGTTAGCTATTGATCTCGCTCGCTCTCGCCCCTCTCTCTTTCTTTCTCATCAAAGTGCCGATTTTTGTATACCCTTCCAGGCTCTTCCATAAACATAAAAGGAAATTTCAAAGTATACAAAAAGTAAGGATATTCTTTATAGAATTGATAGTGTTCATTTCACAAAAAGACACAAAAAGTATACCTTCCATAGAAACGGTGGATCTTTTAGGGCATTCAAAGATTCGCTTGCAAACCTACCCTTCCTGCTGGTATTTCTTACACTTTTTTGTATTTTTCGTGCGAGTTCATTTGCATGTTTGTTTAATTTGTTTCCACAGCAGCTTTTTTTTGCAAATGTTAATGAACCTGCCGCCTGCCAACTGAAATTTGCAATAAAATGTTTTACCAAAAATGTGAATATGTGCATACCACATAAAATGTCATAAATGATGTGTCGATCAGCTATTTATAGAATGCAGTCGTCCCCATTCTCTAGGAAAACCCTTCCAAAACATTTCACACATTTCCTGTAAACTTTTTAAAAGAAAGTATTTTTCTTGTATTTAAATAATTTTCTTACATTCTTTGTGTTATTTTTTTGTTTTAAGGCAAAGCGTTTGCATAAAAATACGCTTGTTGTTTTCCATGTTTATACTTGTAGCATCTCTTGTTTTGGTTTATGATGTTTTGTTTCTATACATTAAGTTTTGTAAACCATCTTTTTTCTAAAGCACTAGCTGTTCTCAATACATTTGTTGCTTCAAAACGTACCCTACTTTTTGTGTACAACTGTACTCCAAGTAGGAGCTCTAAATAGCCGTTTAGTTCTACAATTCGGATGGTTCATTCTGTTGTGACACTTTCTTAAAATCCTTCCAACTGTCGGAAAGGCGGGGAAATATTGAAGCCGTTTAGTTAGTATTAAAGCAGTTTCAAATTGTTACAAGCGAATTCGGCACTAGTTGCTTCTCCTGCTAGCTGCAGCAACAGTTGTAAGCAGTGAAAGCAGTTTTATACAGGGTGTACTTTCCAAGCAGTTTTCCTATCTTTCAACTGCTTGTTCCTCCATTAGATTAATGCTAAATTTAAGTTTTTCTTCCAATCAATTGGGAATATTTTAATCAAATGCCACACACAGAACAGATAATTCGCTACTTTCGATTTGATTAACGCTATTGCAAGCGAAACTTTTTACTAGAAAGCACTTTAAAGCAAAAGCCTCTGTTTTTTGTTGTCGTGTAAATAAATGTCTCACAGTTTACATATGCTTTTAAAGTTAGTTATAGATTAGAATTAGTTGTAGTTTTAGTTCTGGTGTCGTGTAGAATCGTGTAGAATACAAAAAGGGTAAGTGGGCTAAGTTGTAAAGGGAGAGTGTAAATTGAATTTACATTTTGGTTAAAGTACAATAATTGTTCACAATAATATTTTATAGAGTAAGTTGTGTATAAGAACAAGGCAATTGAGTTTTTGTTTGCTTGGTACATTAATGTAAGATTAAGGATTAAGAGCACTCATCGAAGAACGATTACAAATAAGTTTGATAATAAATTACACCAAAAGATGGAAACAAATAGGTTAGGTTGAAGCCGGGGGCAGGGCACACACTCTACAGAATGTATTTACCCTTGCCCCCACGATGCTCCTTTTGCCGCTGCGACGAGGTGACGGCTGCCAGCAGAAAACTGGAGCTGCCACCGCTGCTGGTGCTATTGGTGCTGCCGTAGCTGCCATAGCTGCTGCCGGCATATCCATAGCCGCCGAGCGGCAGGGCGTTTAGCTAAATCATTAAGGCCGAAAATGGGTTATACCGCATGATCTTTGACAGCAAAATCCACAGCACCGATGTGATGGCGCACAGTACAACGCCGCCCCAGCCCAAGTCAAGGCTCCAGGACGTTAGGAATATCCGTGCGCCCAGCAGAGGCTTGGCCATGATGGCCACTCCGCCGGGGCGTGCCACAATGCCATCCACAGTGCCATCATAGTCGCTGTCCAGCATAGGGCGTCCCTGCTGTCGCTTAAAGTGGATGATCATCAGCGTGAAAAGCGCGAAGAGAGCTGAAAGTTTAAGATTTATCAACGTTTGAGTGGATAAGACATCTCCAAGGACTCACCTGCCAGGAGATACATCACACCTGTGATGAGGATTGCACTAATCTGACGCTGGCAGACGCCAAAGGCTCCAACCAAAGCGGCACTGCCCAAAATAATGAGGCACACCAATGAGCAGGATATGGAGAGATTTTGCATTCCTATAAGATGGATATGTTTCACTTAGATTAACCATTCCTTCCATGGATTAGATATATTAAGAAGCTGCTTAACTCTGTAGATTATGGTTTAAGTGAAAGTATAAGTGCAAATGATTGATTGGCAAAGGCAAACGCAGAGATCTAGGATGATGAATGATGTCCTAAAAAGGATTTTCTTACTCAAGTGAATGGAAAATAATCTGGCTCTGCTTTAGCCTTAATTGTTACTATTAACCCCAAATGCTTGCCACCTCAACTCTTGTTTTTCTCTAAATCGTTTTTCAATTGTGGCTTAAAATGATTTTTTATAGACCTTAAATTAATTTGTGGCCATAAATAAAATGAACCTCCTGTCTTGTACACACCCACACAAACCTTTAAAACCAATTAACCAATAGAAGGCACTTTTTCCGACACTAACAGCAATTAAATCTCATATGTGTGGTGGTGGCAGTTCCCACGGAACCATAAAAAGGCTGGGAAAAGTGGCAAATGCGATTTTTAGAACGCATGCAGGGTAGGAATGGGAGGCAAAAAGGTAGATGAACCACACCACTTGCTGACCTATATTTCCCCAAACACTTGCTACACCTCTACCTCCGGGGCCGCCACTTTCTGCACCTCTCTCCCAGTGCCACCCATTGCCACTTTGCCACTTGCTGTTCCACTGGTTCACCGTTTGCTGCCACAAGGCATGCAACTATCGACACGGACATTTTTCATATGGTGTGGGATGGACGGGAGAGCGCCAGGGAGTCGATATGGCAATATAGGAAACCGAAGGCAAACTCAGTTAACTTTTGTGGCAATTACTTTATATAGTAGATGGTGCCAATACAAGGACACAGGACACATTCGGTTATGCTCCTCCTCTGGGTATTTGCAGTTGTCTTTGGTTTTCATTTTTATCTGCTCTGCCCTGCTCTATGGGAAATGGGATTTGTGGTAATGACTTGTGAAATGTGCGACAGCTTGGAGCCAACATTTTAAGCCAGAATGAATGGTGGAAAGGTTCTAGAAAGCAAAGCGAAAGCGGAAGCGTGGGAGTAATGTGAGAATGCCATTAAAAATTGTATGTTTTAAAAGAGTGAACAAACATTTACTGGTGGTCTTCTACATACATCGAAAGTGACGTCTAGGGCACACAACCTACAAATGTTGTTTAGGGTTTAAGGGGTTGAAGGAGGGGACTACAAAATTAAAATAACACTCTTGGGATAAATCAAGGAAAACAAAGCCAGCTAATCCTATCGTCAATCTCTATTCCCCAGATTTATCTCTACTCTCTGCTGCATTCAATATTGAATTATGTCTGCTGAAGCTGAAGCAATTGTCACAACGGCCGCTGCCGATGCCACCACATCACCGACAACAATCAAGAAAGTAGCCGCCGTCGATGCAGACACCACACCCGACAATGCTGTGCCCGTGGCCACAGATGGTGCCTCCGAGGGAAACGGCAAAGTAGAACAAGAGCGCGCCGAAAAGATACTCAAGGGAAAGGAGCTGTTTAGCCAGGGATCGCGTAACTTTCTGGTCAAGAGCTACGACGAGGCCGCCGATGAATTGAGCCAGGTGTGCCAGCTGTACGAGGAGGTGTACGGAGAGCTGGCCGATGAATTAGGCCAGCCCCTGCTGCTGTGAGTGGGCGACAGACGATGGAGAACGGTTGTAGCTTTATTAATCCTTGTATGCTTTGTCCTTTCCCTGTAGATATGCCAAGGCGCTGATTGCCATGGCTCTGGATGAGAACAAAGTGATTGATGTGCCCGATGAGGCAGCCGATGACGACGATGAGGATATGGACGATGACGAAGAAGCTGGGGACGAGGCAGATGAAGCTGCAGAGTCCAAGAAAGAAGCTGGAGAGGCCAAGAAGGAAGCCGGAGAGGCCAAGGAAGCTGGAGAGTCGAAGGAGGAAGCCGCCCCATCCAAGAAGGAAGCCAATGGCGCTAGCAGCACAAATGGCAAAGCGTTGGACAACATCAAGGAGGCAACCGATGAAGCCGATTCCACTGTAGATGCCTCAACAGATGAGAAGAATGCCAAGAAGTCATCCACTGGCGTCGAAGAAGTTAGCAGCAGCAATGGCGGTGCCTCGGTCAATGATGATGAGCGTCCCAGCACCTCGAATGGCGAGGCTGCAGCCAGTCCCAGTAATGGAGCAGCAGCTGTAGCTGGCGTAGAGGATGAGGAGGAGACCGAAGAGGGCGTCAGTGGCAGCCTGCAGCTGGCCTGGGAGATCTTAGAGGCAGCTGCCAAAATCTTTTTGCGCCAGGGCCTCAATGGACTCCCGTACTTGGCGG